>NC_142164.1:68075278-68376051 GCF_024610735.1 Ursus americanus
TATACTTCTTCCCTGGATGAAAGTGAAGGTCAGTACTGAGGCATATCCTTAGCTTCTTAATAGAATTAGAAGTGACTGAATTGCTGCAATCTCATGAGAAAACTTCAACAGATGAGGAGTTGCTTCTTATGGAGGAGCAAAGAAAGTGGTTTCTTGAGATGGAATCTACTGCTGGTAAAGATGCTATAAAGACTGTTGAAATGACAACAAAGGATTTGAATATTAAATAAACTTAGCTGATAAAGCAGTGGCAGGGTTTGAGAGTATCAACTCCAATTTTGAAAGTTCTGTGGGTAAAATGCCATCAAACAGCATTGCATGTTGAAGAGAAATGGCGTGTGAAAGGCAAAGTCAATCAATGCATCAAACTTCATTATTATCTTATTTTAAGAAATTGCCACAGCTAGCCCAACCTTCAGCAGCCAGCACCCTGATCAGTCAGCAGCCACCAACAATAAGGCCAGACCCTCCTCCAGCCTAAGGATTATGACTTGCTGAGATCTCAGATGATGGTTAGCATTTTTGAGCAATTAAGTATTCTTTTATTTATTAAGCTTTTATTTTAATTCCAAAACAGTTAATATAAAGTGTTATATTAGTTTCAGGTGTACAATATAGTGATTCAACACTTACGTACAGCACCTGGTGTGCATCACAGCAAATGTACTCCTTAATCCCCATCACCTATTTTATCCTTTCCCACATCCACCTCCCCTCTGGTAACCATCAGTTTATTCCGTATAGTTAAGAATCTGTTACTTGGTTTCTCTCTCTCTCTTTTCCCCTTTGCTGGATTGCTTTCTTTCTTAAATTCCACATATGAGTGAAATCATATGGTATTTGTCTTTCTCTGAGTAACTTATTTCACTTAGCATAATACTCTCTAGCTCCAAGACTTCATTCTTTTTTATGGATGAGTAATATTCCATTATATATATCCCACATATATACCACATCTTCTTTATCCATGCATCTGTCAAGGGACACTTGGGCTGGTTCCACAGTTTTGCTCTTGTAATAATGCTACAATAAACATAAGGGTGCATGTATCCCTTTGAATTAGTGTTTTTGTATTCTTTGTATAAATACCCAGTAGTGTAATTACTGGATCGTAGGGTAGTCCATTTTTAATTTTTTGAGGAAATTCCATACTGTTTTCCACAGTGGCTGTACAAGTTTGCATTCCCACCAACACTGCACAAGATTCCTTTTTTTCTGAACATCCTTGCCAGTACTTGCTGTTTCTTGTTCTTCTGTTTAATTTTAGCCCTTCTGGCAGGTTTGTGGTGATATCTCATTGTAATTTAAATTTGCATTTCCCTGATGAAGAGTGATACTGAGCATCATTTCATGTGTCTGTTAGCCATCTGTATGTCTTCTCTGGAGAAATGTCTGTTCATTTCTTCTGTTCATTTTTAATTGGATTATTTGGTTTTTAGGTGTTGAGTTATATAAGTTCCTTATATATTTTGGATACTAACCCTTAATCGGATATGTCATTTGCAAATATCTTCTCCCATTCAGCAGGTTGCCTTTTAGTTTTGTTGACTGTTTCCTTCATTGTGCAGGAGCTTTTGTTTTGATGTAGTCCCAATAGTTTATTTTTGCTTTTATTTCCCTTGCCTCAGGAGACACCTACAAAAATGATGCTATGGCTTATGTCAGAGAAATTACTGCCTATGCTCTCTTCTAAGATTCTTAGGGTTTCAGATCTCACATTTAGATGTTTAATCCATTTGAGTTTATTTTTGTGTATGGTGTAAAAAAGTAGTCCACTTTCATTCTTTTGCATGTAGCTGCCCAGTTTTAGAGGCAACATTTGTTGAAGGCACTGTCTTTTCTCCATTGAATATTCTTTCTGCCTTTTTTGAAGATTAACTGATCATATAGTTGTGCATTTATTTCTGGGTTTTCCATCCTGTTCCATTGATCTATTTATTTTTGTGCCAGTACTATACTGTTTTGACTACTACAGCTTTGTAGTATAACTTGAAGTCCGGAATTGTGATACTTCCAGTTTTGTTTTTCTTTTTCAAGATTGCTTTGGCTATTTGAGGTCTTTTGTGGTTCCATATAAATTTTAGGGTTGTTTTTTCCAGTTCTATGAGAAATACCACTGGTATTTTGATAGAGTTTTCATTAAATCTCTAGATGGCTTTGGGTAGTATAGACATTTTAAAAATATTTGTTCTTCTAGTCCATGAGTATGGAATGTCTTTCCATTTCTTTGTGTCATCTTTAATTTCTTTAATGTTATATAGTTTTCAGTGTACAGGTCTTTCATCTCTTTAGCTAAGTTTATTCCTAGGTACTTTGTTATTTTTGGTGCAATTTTAAATAGAATTGTTTTTTTAATTTTCTCTTTCTGCTGCATCATTACTATTATATAGAAATGTATTAACTTTTCTGAACATTGATTTTGTATCCTGCAAACTTATGAATTTATTTCTTAGCTCTAGCAGTTTTTTGGTAGAGTCTTCAGGTTTTTCTTTATATAGTGTCATGCCATCTGCAAATAGTGAAAGTTTCACTTCTTCCTTGCCAGTTAGAATGCCTTTTATTTCTTTTTCTTGTCTGATTGCTGTGGCTAGGACTGCCAGTACTATGTTGAATAAAAGTGGTGAGAGTGTATATCCTTGTCTTATTCGTGATCTTAGGGGAAAAGCTCTCAGTGTTTCCCCATTGAGTATGATGTTCACCATGAGTTTTTCATAAAAGACCTTATGTTGAGGTATGTTCCCTCAAGACCTGCTTTGTTGATTTTTTTTCATGAATGGATAGGTACTTTGACAAATGTCTTTTTTGCATCTATTGAAATGATTATATGGTTTTTGTCCTTTTCCCTATTGATGTGATGTATCACATTAATTTGCTAATATTGAACCACCCTTGCATCCTTGCAATAAATCCCCCGATTGTGGTGAATGAATGTTTTGAAGTATTGTTGTATTTGATTTGCTAGTATTTTGTTGAGATCTTTTGCACCTATGTTCAACAGAGATACCAGTTTGTTGTTCTTTTTTTGTGCTGCCTTTTTCTGGTTTTGATATCAGGGTAATGCTGACCTCATAGAACGAATTTGGAAGTTCTCCTTCCTTTTCTATTTTTAGAATATTTGGAGAAGAATAGGTATCAAATCTTTAAATGTCTGGCAGAATCTGCCTGTGAAGCTGTCTTGTCCTGGACTTCTGTTTTTTGAGAGTTTTTATGATTACTGAATTCAATTTTGCTGGCTATTGGTCTGTTCAAGCTTTCTATTTCTTCCTGCTCCAGTTTTGGTAGGTTATATGTTTCTAGGAATTAACCCATTTCTTCTAGGTTGTCCAATTTCTTGGCCTATAGTTTCTAATAATATTTTCTTACATTTGTTTGTATTTCTGTGGTATTCATTGCTATTTCTCCTCTCTCATTTGTGATTTTATTTATTTGAGTAATTTCTCTTTTTTTCTGGTGAGTATGGTTAAAGGTTTATTGATTTTGTTTATCTTTTCAAAGAAATGGCTCCTGGTTTCATTGGTCTGTTGTATAGGTGTTTTTTGTTTGTTTTTTAGCCTCTGTATCTTTTATTTCTACTCAAATATTTATTATTTCCTTCCTTCTACTTGGGTTTTGGTTTTGTCTGTTCTTCTTTTTCTAGCTCCTTTATGTGCAAAGTTAGGTTGTTTATTTGGGATTTTTCTTGCTTCTAGAGATTGACCTGTATTGCTACAAACTTCCCTCTTAGAACTGCCTTTGCTGCATCCCAGTGATTTTGGGACTGCTGTGTTTTCCTTTTCATTTGT
Organism: Ursus americanus; assembly: GCF_024610735.1. Lineage (NCBI taxonomy): Eukaryota > Metazoa > Chordata > Mammalia > Carnivora > Ursidae > Ursus > Ursus americanus. Next base: position 68,079,061 of record NC_142164.1, read on the forward strand.
TTCCATGTAATTTTTTATTTCTTCTTTGATCTATTCGTTGACCCATTCATTGTTTAGTAGCATGTTATTTAGCCTCTATGTGTTTGTACTCTTTCCAGATTTTTTCTTGTTGTTGATTTGTAGTTTCATAGTGTGGTGGTCAGAAAATATGCATGGTATTACTTTAATCTTTCTGAATTTGTTGAGACTTGTCTTGTGGCATAATGCATTCCGGAGAATATTCCATGTGTACTTGAAAAGAATGTGTATTCTGCTGTTTCAGGATGAAATGTTCTGGATATATCTGCTAAATACATTTGGTCCAGTGTGTCAAAGCCATTACTTCCTTGTTGGCTTTCTGATTGGATGACCTGTCCACTGATGTAAGCGTGGTGTTAAAGTCCCCTACGGTTTTTGTATTACTGTCAATTTGTTCTTTTGTTTGTTGTTAAGTGCTTCTTGTACTTGGTTGCTCCCATGTTGGGTGCATAAATATTTACAGTTGTTATACCCTCTCGTTGGATTTTCCCCTTTATTATTATATACTGTCCTTGTTTGTCTCTTGCTATACTCGTTGTTTTAAAGCCTATTTTGCCCAAGTCACAGGATATAAAATCAATGCACAGAAGTCAGTTCCATATCTATACACTAACCATGACACAGCAGAAAGAGAAATCAAGGAATCAATCCCATTTTTATAATTGTACCAAAAGCCATAAGATACCTGGAAATAAACCTAACCAAAGAGGTAAAGGTTCTGTATTCTAACAACTATAAAACGCTTGTAAAGGAAATTGAAGAAGACACAAAGAAGTGGAAAAAAATTCCATGCTCATGAATTGGAAGAACAAATATTGTTAAAATGACTATGCTACCCAAACCAATCTACACATTCAATGCACTCCCTATCAAAATGCCATCAGCATTTTTCACAGAGCTGGAACAAACAATCCTAAAATTTGTATGGAACCAGAAAACACCCCAGATAGCCAAAGGAATGTTGAAAAAGAAAACCAAAGCTGGTGATGTCACAATTCTGGATTTCAACCTGTATTACAAAGCTGTAATCGTGGGGCACCTGGGTGGCTCAGTCATTAAGCATCTGCTTTCGGCACAGGTCATGATCCCCAGGTCCTGGGATCAAGCCCTGCATCAGGCCCCCTGCTCAGGGGGAAACCTCCTTCTCCCTCTCCCACTCCCCCTGCTTGTGTTCCCTCTCTTGCTGTCTCTCTCTCTGTCAAATAAATAAATAAAATCTTAAAAAAAAAAAACACCAGAGCTGTAATCATCAGGACAGTATGGTACAGCACAAAAACAGACACATAGATCAATGGAACAGAATAGGGAGCCCATAAATGGACCCCAACTCTATGGTCAACTAATCTTCAACAAAGCAGGAAAGAATATCCAATGGAAAAAAGACCATCTCTTCAACAAATGGTGTTGGGAAAATTGGATAGCCACATGCAGAAGAATGAAACTGGACCAGTCTTATACCATATACAAAAATAAACTCAAAATGGATAAAAGTGAGACAGGAATCCATCAAAATCCTAAAAGAGAACACAGGCAGCAACCTCTTCGACCTCAGCCACAGCAACTTCTTACTAGACACATCTCCAAAGGCAAGGGAATCAAAAGCAAAAATGAACTATTGGGACTTAGAGATAGAAAGCTTTTGTACAGCAAAGGAAACAATCAACAAAACTAAAAGGCAACCTATGGAATGGGAGAAGATAGTCACAAATGACATATCGGATAAAGAGTTAGTATCCAAAAATATATAAAGAACTTACACAACTCAACATTCAAAAAACAAGTAATCCAATTTAAAAAATGGGCAGAAGACATAAAGAGACATTTCTCCAAAGACATATGAATGGCTAACAAAAACATGAAAAAATGCTCAACACCACTTGGCAGCAGGGAAATACAAATCAAAACCACAATGAGATACCACCTCACACTGGTCAGAATGACCAAAATTAACAACTCAGGAAACAACAAATGTTGGCGAGGATGTAGAGAAAGAGGAGCCCTCTTACACTGTTGGTGGGAATGCAAGCTGGTGCAGCCACTCTGGAAAACAGTATGGGGATTCCTCAAAAAGTTAAAAATAGAACTACCCTATAACCCAACAATTGCACTGCCAGGTATTTTTCCAAAGGATACAGACATAGTGATTTAAAGGGGCACATGCACCCCAATGTTTATATAGCACCAATGTCCACAATAACCAAAATATGGGAAGAGCCCAGATATCCATTGACAGATGAATGGATAAAGAAGAAATAGTATATATATATATATATACAGTAGAATATTACTCAGCAATCAAAAAGAATGAAATCCTGCCATTTACAATGACACGGATGGAACTAGAAGTACTATGCTAAGTGAAATAAGTCAGTCAGAGAAGGACAAATACCATATGATTTCACTCATATGTGGAATTTAAGAAACAAAACAGATGAACATAGAAGAAAGGAAGGAAGAATGAAATAAAATAAAAACAGAGAGCAAGGCAAAGCATAAGAGACTCTTAAGTATAGGAAAATTGCTGAGGGTACTGGAGGGGAGGTGAATCGGGGGATGTGGTAATTGGGTGATAGGCATTAAGGATACATCATTACTTTATGTAATGAGCAGTGGTGTTATATACAACTGATGGATCACTAAATTCTACCCCTGAAACTAAAATAAAAGAAAAACAAAACAACAAAAGCTAGTATATGAATGTACATAACACCACATTCATAATAGCCAAAAGTGGAAACAACCCAAATGTCCACCAACTAATAAATGGATTTTGTTAAAAATAAATAAATGAATAAATAAAAATAAAATAAGTAAATAAAATTTATTTGCCTGATTTAAGTATTACTACTCTGGCTTTCTTTTGACATCCATTTGCATGATAAATGTTTCTCCATTCCGTCATTTTTTTTAAAGATTTTATTTATTTATTTGACAGAGAGAGAGACAGCCAGCGAGAGAGGAAACACAAGCAGGGGGAGTGGGAGAGGAAGAAGCAGGCTCCCAGTGGAGGAGCCTGATGTGGGGCTCCATCCCAGGACTCTGGGATCACGCCCAGAGCTGAAGGCAGACGCTTAATGACTGAGCCACCTAGTCGCCCCTCCATTCCCTCATTTTTAATCTACAAGTGTCTTTAGGTTTGAAATGAGTTTCTTGTAGGCAGCATATAGATGGGTCTTGTTTTTTTTTATCTGTTTTGCCAGCCTATGTCTTTTGACTGGAGCATTTAGTCCATTTACATTCAAAGTAATTATTGATAGATATGTATTTAGTGCCATTTTGTTACTTGTTTTGTGGTTGTTTCTATAGTTTTTCTCTGATCTGTTCTTCTTTTGCTCTCTTTCATGGCTTCCTGGTTTTCTTTAGTGATATACTTGGATTCATTTCTCTTTATTTTTTGCATATTTATTAGTGGGTTTTGATATATGTTTACCTTACATGTGTGTATAACCCCTTCTGCATATAGCAGTCCATATTAAGTTGATGGTCGCTTATGTTTGAATCCATTCTTTACTCCTCTTCTCCCCATGTTTTAGGTATCTGGTATCATATTTTACATTCTTCTTTTTGTGAATCCCTTGACTGATTTTTACAAGTATATTATTTTTCATACTCTCATTTATGGTCTTTCCTTTATACCTCAAAGTCCCCTCAATGAAGTATTTTTTTAATTAAGGTATACACATTGTCTTTTTAGACATAATATCATTGCATACTTAATATAGTACAATGTAATATGAACATAACTTCTCTACATACTGGGAAACCAAAATACTTATTTGACTTTCTTTAACTATAATATTCACTTTATTTCAGTGGTCTGGAACTAAACCTGCATGCATCTGAGGTGTGCCTGTGATTACTTTAAATGGAAATGGATTAAATTCTCCAGTGAAAGACATAGAACAGCTGAGTAAATTAAAAAATAAAATTCAACTATATTTTGTCTACAAGAGATTCACTTTAGCAGTAAGGACACAAATAGGCCGGAAGTGAAGGAGTAGAAAAGGTATTCCATGCAAATGGTAGTCAAAAAAGAGCAAGAGTAACAGTATTTGTATAAGGAAAAATAGTCTGTTTGTCAAAAACTGTCACAAGAGACAAAAATGGTCATTATATAATAATTGTTATGTCATTTATCAAAAGCCATCGTAAATATATATGTACCCAACATCCAGGCACATAAGTATGTAAAGCAAATATTAGCAGAATAAAGAGAGAAATATAGCAATAACATAATAGTAAGGGATTTTAATACTCCACTTTTAAAAACGCATGGATCTTTCAGACAGAAAATAAGGAAATAGCCGACTTGACCAACAGTATAGACCAAATGGACCTAAGGGACATATGCATAACATTCCATTCAACAGCAATAGAATACACATTTTCTTGAACACCACAGAATATTCTCCAGGATAGATTATATGTTGGACCACAAAACAAGTCTTAACAGATTTAAGAAGATTAAATTCATACCAGGTATCTTTTCTGACCACAATGATATGAAACTAGAAATAAATAGTTGGAGAAAAATAGAAAAAAATTACAAATATTTGGAAATTAAACAACACACTCCTAAGAAACCAATGAGTCAAAGAACAAATCAAATTGGAGTAAAATAAATTATCATGAGACAAAAATGGAAACACAATGTACCAAAAATTATGCAATGTAGTAAAACTGTTCTAAGAAGGAAGTTTATAGTGTAAAATGCCTACATTAAGAAAAAAAAATCAGAAATAAACAACCTACTTTTACATCTTAAGGACCTAGAAAAAAGAAAAATAAATAAGGCCAAAGTTAGCAGAAGGAAGGAAAAAGTAAATACCAGTGTAGAAATAAAGGGAATAAAGATCAGAAAAACAATAGAAAAAATCAAAGAAATTAAGTTCTTTTTTTAAGACAAACAAAATTGAAATTTATTGAGACTGGGAAAAAAAGAGAGGACTCAAATAAAATTATAATTGAAAGAGGAGGCATTGCAAGTGATACCACAGAAATTCAGAGAATTATAAAGAGACAACTGTGAACAATTAAATGCCAACAAGTTGGATACCTAGAAGAAATGAACATATTTCTAGAAATATATAAGCTATCAAGACTGAATTATGAATAGAAAAACTGAACAGACCAATAATGAGTAAGGAGATTGAATCAACAATTGAAAACCTCCCAACCAAGAAAAGCTTCACAGCCTGATGTATTCAGTGGAGAATTCTTACCAACCATTAATGAAGAATTAAACCCAATCCTTCTTAAACCCTTCCAAAAACTTTAAGAAGAGGGAACAGTCATATCTTATTTTATGAGGCCAGCATTACCTCGTTACCAAAGCCAAACAAGGACAATATAAAACAGGAAAATTGTAGGCCAGTATCCCTGATGAACATAGATGCAGAAATCCTCAACATAATACTAGAAAACTGAATTCAACAGCAGATTAAAAGGATCTTAAACCATGATCAAGTGGGATTTATCCCTAGGATGGATACAAGTATGGTTCAATATAAATAAAACAATAAATGCGACACATCACATTGATAAAATGAAGGATAAAAATTATTTGATCATTTCAATAGATCCAGAAAGAGCATATTTATCAATATTATTTCATTATAACAATTCTCAACAAATTAGGTATGGAAGGAATGTACTTTAATATCATAAAGGCCATATATGACAAACCCACAGCTGACATTATACTCAAAGGTGAAAAGCTGAAAGCTCTTCTAAGATCAGGAACAAGGATAGCATTACTGTCTCCACTTTTATTTGGCATAATACTGTAGCCCTAGCCAGAGAAGTTAGTTAAGAAAAAGAAAAAAATAAAAGAGTCCAAATTAGAAAGGAAGAAGTAAAATTGTCTGTTTGTAGATGATATGATCATACCACACACACACACACACACACACACACAGAGCTAGGGTCCCCTGGGTGGCTCAGTTGGCTAAGCAGCTGCCTTCTGGCTAAGGTCATGATTCCAGGGTCATGGGATCGAGCCCTGGGTCGGGCTTCCTGCTCGATGAGGAGACTGCATCTTTCTCTCCCTCTGCCACTCCCCCTGCTTGTGCTCTAGCATGCTCTGTCTCTCTCAAATAAATAAATATTTTACAAAATAAAACAAAATAAAGAAAAAACTCTGAAGATTCCACCAAGACTGTTAGAACAATAAGCAAATTCAGCAAAGCGCAGAATACAAAATCAACTTACAAAATTCACTTGTGTTATATACTAACAATGAACTATCCAAAAAAGAAAAAAGAAATTAAGAAAACCATCCTATTTACAATAGCATCAAAAAATATTTAGGAATAAATTTAACCAGGGAGTTGAAGACCTGTGCACTGAAAATTAGAAGGCATTGGTGAAAGAAATTGAGAAAAACATAGGTAAATGGAAAGGTATTCTGTGTTCGTATATTGGAAGAATTAATATTGTTAAAATGTCCATACTATCCAAAGCTATCTACAGATTCAATGCAATTCTATGTATCTGAGTTTTTTTAGATTCCACATATAAATGAGATCACGCAGGGTTTTTTTTCTTTCTGTGTCTGCCTTACTACCCTTAGCATAGTGTCTTCCAGGTTTTATCCATATCATGCAAATGGCAGGATATCTTTCCTTTTTAAAGTTGAATAGTATTCATATATGTATGTATATATATCACATTTTCTTTATTCATTCATCTGTTAGCAGATACTTAGGTTGTTTCTATATTTTGTTATCTTTTTAATTCTTGCCATCATAAGTGGATGTGAATCCATACTCCGTTAATTCTTATCACTTACCATTTGAGATAGGTAAACTGGGTGTTATACACTAGTAATGAATCATGGAACTTTACATCAAAAACTAGGGGTGTACTGTATGGTGACTAATATAATAAAAAAATTATTTAAAAAAAGATCCATTTCATAGTGAAGTCACTGGATGCTCAGAAAGGATAAGTAGTTTGGTCAATCCACATAGTTTCTAAATGACAGAGCAGCAATTTGCATCCATCTCATTCCAGAACTCATTTGTCAGCTGTACGGCATCTAAACACTCTTGTGAGAAGCCACCGATCCTAGTCACCACTGTTCTTTACCGGTAGTATTTCGTTATTTTACCCCCAAACTTGTTATTCCCCTTGTATCCAGAATTTCAGTGAGTTTTTTCACCAACATCATGGACTCCTTCACACCCACATATCTAAGCACTGTCCATTCCACCCTTAAACATTTCTCCAATCTGTCTCTCTTTGCTACTGCTATTCTAATTTAGATCAGACTCATCAGCAGTCTCCTGTCCTGTCTCCCTACCTCTAGTCTCTCTAGTCCAGTCTACTTTTAATAATGAACCTAAAGTGATATTCTAAAACCACATGTGATAATGCCACTTCCCTGCCCCCCCCAAAAGAGTCATAGCCCTCTTCAACCCAGTGATAAAGTTCATATTCCTGAATATGGCATTCGTGGCCTTAATGATACAGCCCCAATGCACCTTAACAACCTCATCTCCAACTACCTACACTTTTCATCTAAAATTGGTTCCTGTGCTCAAGCCACACTAAACGTTATTCTTATTTTACATTTTCTTGGGTGAACTATGATCTTTCACTCCTCCAAATTGTTCTGTCTGAAATTCACTTTCCCCCTTTTTCTACCTATTGTAATCCTTCAAGGCCCAGCTCAAATGTTACCTCTTTCACATGATCTCCTTCAGCCCCTCCAGACAGAATTAGCACTGTCTTCCTCATATCACTTACTTTCATGATTCTACTTGTATTGTAATAATTGATATCTTTCTCCTGCTGCACTAGTATGTTACATCTCAAAGCTTCTCCCTAGCACTTACCCACACATAGAAAAGAGGCCCCCACTTGGCTGCTTGGCTATTTGTGAGGCTTCCCTGTTAATCCTGATTCATTCCCAGTTTTCTACAGTTTCTGAAGCTGACCTATGTGTTTTCCTGTAGAAATGGTTGGCTGGTTAAAGAAGGAGAATGCTCCTAAACTCTGGTTACTTGACAGGAGGAATAAACTCTCTCTTCAGAAAGTGTGGACTCTGGGAACAGACTTCAAGCTTTGAAAACTGGCTCTACCACATTAGTTTTGTAACACTGAGCTTGTCTCAGTGCCTTAGATCAGATTCCTTTTTTTATGTTTTATTTATTTTTTATAATAATATTTTTTATTATATTATGTTAGTCACCATACAGCATATCCTTAGTTTTTGATGTAAAGTTCCATGATTCATTACTTGCGCATAACACCCAGTGCACGATGCAATACGTGCCCTCCCTAATACCCGTCACTAGCCTATCCCATTCCCCCCTCCCCCGAAGCCCTCAGTTTGTTTCCCAGAGTCCATAGTCTCTCGTGGTTCATTTCCCCTTCTGTTTACCCCCCCTTCTTCTTCCCTTTCTTATCCTACCAATCTTCCTACTTCTTATGTTCCATAAATGAGTGAAACCATATGATAATTGTCTTTCTATGCTTGACTTATTTCACGTAGCATTATCTCCTCCAGTCTTATCCATGTTGCAGCAAATGCTGAGAAATCATTCCTTTTGATGGCTGAGTAATATTCCATTGTATATACGGACCACATCTTCTAAATCCAGTCATCTGTTGAAGGGCATCTCGGCTCCTTCCACAATTTAGCTATTATGGACAATGCTGCTATGAACATTCTGGTGCATAAGGCCCTTCTCTTCACTACATCTGTAACTTTGGGGTAAATACCCAGTAGTGCAATGGCTGGATCATAGGGTAGCTCAATTTTTAACTTTTTAAGGGACCTCCACACTGTTTTCCTGAGTGGCTGTACCAACTTGCATTCCAACCAACAATGTAAGAGGGATCCCCTGTCTCCACATCCTCTCCAACAATTGTTGTTTCCTGCCTTGTCAATTTTTGCCATTCTAACTGGTGTAAGGTGGTATCTCAGTGTGGTTTTGATATGAATTTCCCTGATGGCTAATGATTTTGAACATTTTCTCATGTGTCTGTTAGCCATTTGTATGTCTTCATTGGAAAAGTGTCTGTTCATACCTTCTGCCCATTTTATGATTTGTTTATTTGTTTCTTGTGTATTGAGTTTGAGAAGTTCTTTGTAGCTCTTGGATACCAGTCTTTTATCTGCAGCGTCATTCGCAAATATCTTCTCCCATTCCATGGGCTGCCCCTTAGTTTTTTTGACTGTTTCCTTGGCTGTGCAGAAGCTTTTTATCTTGATGAAGTCCCACAGGTTCATTTTATCTTTTGTTTCTCTTGCCATTGGAGATGTGTCATGAAAAAACTTGCTGTGGCCGATGTCATAGAGGTTGCTGCCTATGTTCTCCTCTAGGATTTTGATGGATTCCTGTCTCACATCGAGGTCTTTCATCCATTTGGAGCTTGTCTTTGTGTATGGTGTGAGAGAGTGGTCAAGTTTCATTCTTGTGCATGTAGCTGTCCAATTTTCCCAGCACCATTTATTGAAGAGACTATCTTTTTTCCACTGGATGTGTTTTCCTGTTTTGTCAAAGATTAGTTGCCAAAATAGCCGAAGGTCCATTTCTGGGTTCTCTATTCTGTTCCATTGGTCTATGTGTCTGTTTTTGTGCCAGTACCATGCTGTCTTTGTGATCACAACTTTGTGGTACAGCTCGAAATCTGGCATTGTGATGCCCCCAGCTTTGTGTTTCCTTTTCAAAAAGTCCTTGGTGATTTGGAGCCTTTTCTGGTTCCACACAAATTTAAGGGCTGTTTGTTCCAGTTCCTTGAAAAATGTCATTGGTATTTTGATCGGGATGGCATTGAAAGTGTAGATTGCTATGGGTAGCATAGACATTTTAACTATGTTAATTCTTCCGATCCATGAGCATGGAATATTTTTCCAGCTTTTTGTGTCTTCTTCAATGTTTTTCAAGAGTGATTTGTAGTTTCTAGAATATAGATCCTTTACCTCTCTGGTTAAGTTAATTCCAAGCTAACGTATAATTTTTGGTGCTATTGTAAATGGAATGGATTCCCTAATTTCTCTTTCTTCAGTCTCATTGTTCATGTATACAAATGCAACTGATTTCTTAGCATTGATTTTGTATCCCGCCACATTACTGAATCGCTCTATCACTTCTAGTAGTTTGGGGATGGATTCTTTTGAGTTTTCCATATAGAGTATCATGTCATCTGTGAAGAGAGACAGTTTGACTTCTTCTTTGCCAATTCGGATACCTTTTATCCCTTTTTGTTCTCTGATTGCTGTTGCAAGGACTTCTAGTACTATGTTGAATAATAATGGTGAGAGGGGGCATCCTTGTCATGTTCCTGATCTTAAGGGAAAGGCTTCCAGCTTTGCCCCATTGAGAATGATATTTGCTGTAGGCTTTTCATAGATGGTTTTTATGAAATTGAGGAATGTGCCCTGTATCCCTACACTCTGAAGGGTTTTAATCAGGAAAGGATGCTGTATTTTGTCAAATGCTTTTTCTGCATCTATTGAGAGGATCATATTGTTCTTGACTCTTTTCTTGTTGATATGATGTATCACACTGATAGATTTGCAAATGTTGAACCACCCTTGAGTCCCAGGGATGAATCCCACTTGGTCATGATGGATAATCCTTTTAATGTACCATTGGATCCTATTAACTAGGATCTTGTTGAGAATTTTGGTGTCCATATTCATCAGGGATATCGGTCTGTAATTCTCCTTTTTGATGGGGTCTTTGCCCGGTTTGGGGTCAAGGTAATACTGGCCTCATAGAACGAGTTTGGTAGTTTTCCTTCTGTTTCTATTTTTTGAAACAGCTTCGGGAGAATAGATATTATTTCTTTTTTGAATGTTGGTAGAATTCCCCGGGGAATCCATCAGGCCCCGGACTCTTGTTTGTGGGGAGGTTTTTGATCACTGCTTTAATCTCTTCATAATTAATTGGCCTGTTTAAAAAATCAATTTCTTCCTGTTTCAGTCTTGATAGTTTATAGGTTTCCAGGAAGGCATCCATGTCTTCCAGGTTGTTTAATTTATTGGCATAAAGCTGTTGAAAAAAGTTTCTAATGATCCTTCCTGTTTCAATGGTGTTGGTTGTGACCTCTCCCTTTTCATTCATAATTTTATTAATTTGGGTCCTTTCTCTATTCTTTTGAATAAGTCTGGCCAGTGGCTTATCGATCTTATTTATTCTTTCAAAGAACCAGCTTCTAGTTCTGTTTATCTACTCTACTGTGCTCCTGGTTTCTAATTCATTGATCTCTGCTCTAATCTTGATCAGATTAGATCTGATATTTGATATTTGCTGCTTTCACGTGCATTGATTAAGCCTATTCTTCTGATCCTGTTCTAGCTCCTTGAGGTGAGAATATAAAAACTGCATTTTAGATTTTTCTATTCTTTTGAGTCAGGCTTGGATGGCTATGTATTTTCCCCTTACGACTGCCTTTGCAGTGTTCCATAGGTTTTGGACCATTGTGTTTTCATTCTCGTTGGTCTCCATAAATTGTTTAAATTGATTTTTGATTTCCTGGTTTATCGAATCATTCTTGAGCAGGATGGTTCTTAGTCTCCAAGTGTTTGAGTTTTTTTCCAAATTTTTCCTTGTGATTGAGTTCCAATTTCAAAGCATTGTGGTCTGAGAATATGCAGGGAAAAATTTCAATCTTTTGCTATTGGTTGAGACCTGTTTTGTGACCCAGCATATGGTCTATTCTGGAGAAGGTTCCATGTGCATTCGAAAAGAATGAGTATTCTTTTGTTCTGGGTTGTAGTGTTCTATATATATCTATGAGGTACATCTGGTCTAGTCTGGCATTCAAAGCTCTTGTTTCTTTTTTGATTTTCTGCTTAGGTGATCTGCCTGTTGCTGATAGTGGAGTGTTGAGGTCCCCTACTATTAACATATTTTTATCTATATGTCTCTTTATTCTGGTTAAGAGTTGGCTTGTGTATCTTGCTGCTCCCCTGTTGGGGGCATAGATATTTATAATTGTCATATCCACTTGTTGGATACATCCTTTAAGAATAATATAGTGTCCTTCTGTATCTCTAACTACAGTCTTTAGTTTAAAATCTAATCTCTCTGATATGAAAATTGCTTCCCCAGCTTTCTTTTGAGGTCCATTGGCATGAAAAATGGTTTTCTATCCCTTCACTTTCATTCTGGATGTATCTTCAGGTTCAAAATGAGTCTCTTGTAGACAGCAAATGGATGGGTCATGTCTTTCTATCCAATCTGCAACCCTGTGGCTTTATGGGAGCATTTAGGCCATTCATATTGAGAGTGATTATTGAGAAATATGATTTTAATGATGTCATCTTGCCTGTAAAGTCTTTGTTTCTATAGATTGTGACTTTGTGTTCTGTATCACTCTTGGGGCCTTTTTAACTTTTATAGAACCCCCCTTAATATATCCTGTAGGGCTGGTTTCGTGGTTACAAAATTGGTCAGTGACTGGCGATTCTGGAAGGTCCTTATCTCTCCATCAATTCTGAATGATAGCCTTGCTGGATAAAGGATCCTTGGCTGCATTTTTTTCTCTGAAAGAGCTTTAAAAGTGCCCCCCAACCCTTTCTCTCATTCCAGGTCTGTATAGACAGGTCTGACATAATCCTAATGTTTTTGCCTTTGTATGTGAGAACTTTCTTTGCCCTGGCCACTTTCAGTACTGTATCCTTGGATCTAATATTTGCAAATTGCACTATGACGTGACGTGGTGTAGGTTTGTCATGGTTGAGCTTGGGAGGGGTCCTCTCTGCCTCTTGGACACGAATGCTTGTTTCCTTTGCTAGATTAGGGAAGTTTTCAGCTACAATTTGTTCAAATATCTCTTCTAGACCTCTCTCTTTCTCCACCCACTCAGGGATGCCAATGATTCTGACATTGGAACGTTTCATTGAGTCAGTAATCTCCCGTAACCTACAATTTTGAGATTGGATTTTTTTTGCGCCAAGTTTCTGTTATAGCTTTCCCTTCTATCATCCCATTCTCCAATTCACTAATTCGTTCTTCTGCCTCATTTACCCTGGCCGTCAGAGCATCTAGTTTTGACTCTATTTGATTCATAGCATTTTTAATTTCTGCCGGATTCACTCTCATTTCCGCCCTTAGAGATTCTATATTCTCGTTAATATTTTCGTTACTATTTTTTTCAAGTCTACACATCATCTTGACCATTGTTACTCTGAACTCCATTTCTGATAATTTGGTTATATCCATATCCGTCAGTTCTGTGGCAGAGGCCACAGACTCATTATCTTTTCTTTGCTTGGGGGGATTTCTCCTTCTTGTCATTCTAATGAGGAAAAGTTGCACGGTTACCCAGAGCCCAAATTATTGACCAGGACCCAGGCAGTGTGCTCTTGTTTTATAGGGACCTTAAGGATGTGGGCTTCTTGATTTTTCAGCCTGCCTTCTGGGGCGGGGCCTGCAGCGCTGATATTCAGCCAACCCTGTTTGGGTAAAGTCTCCCTGTCCCCTGCGAGGGGGATGGGTATTGGCACAATGTGAGCTGGTATTTCCGGGCTTTTGTTCTCTGGAGACTTTCCCTGGCAGTTTTCTGTGTGTCTTCTGAGAGTCAGAGCAGCAGTGGCTGAATCCCAGCCTCTGTCTCAGAACAGAGAGATCGCAGTCCGCTCTCCACTGAGCTCTCCTGGCCTCTTTAACTCTGTTTCCGTTGGTGCTTCCAAAACCCTGCAGCCTCCCGGGTTGTGCGCCCCAAAGCTGGCGTCCCAGCCCTCACTTCCAGGGCCGGCACGTCTCTGTCCTTTGTGTTTCTAACTCTGCCAGCCGCCAGCTGCCCCCATGCTCTCCCAAGCTCCCTGTTTCAGTATGGTTCACGTGCACTCTGGAGCGCCGGTTTTCAGCCTGGTTACACACACGTTCCCAGGCTCAGGGTCTCAGTCTGCTCTCTCAGGTGTGCCGGTCCACAAGTCCAGCCCGCTCCCCAGTGCAGGTGGCTACCACTTCCCGCCGCCCAAGCACGGATGCTCCCTCCCCCTTCCGTCTATCCTCCCATATCTGTGCTTGGATTCACGGCTCCCTGCTTCGTACCTCAATACTTAGCGCTGGAGATGTTCTTACAGATGTGTCTTCCTACATCTCACGCTGATTCTGTGGGTTTTCAGGATGGTCTGGTACCTATCCAGCTCGACTCAGGGGACCAGGGGACTACTCCTCCGCCATCTTAACTCCATGTGGCTAGATTAGATTCCTTATCTGTAAAATGGGACTAATAAGAGTTCACCACTTTATAGAGCAGTTTTGAAGATAATGGTGTGATAATCCTTGTGAAGCACTTAGAACAGGGCCTGGCACAGAGAAAGTGCTCAAATAATGGTATCTGTTACCACTATCATCACTGTCATTGTCATTACCATGTCATCATGGTATTGTCATTACCATTTTCTCATTTTGTCAATAATAATTCAGCATATTCCAGAACTTAGAAATAGTGTCCTTTGGCAGAGGGTCTAGTTACAAAGTCCCCATTGCTGCTATCATTCCATCCCCTATTTTCTTGAGTCGGCAAAAGATCCTTTCCCACGTGGAAGGTAGTGACCTCTCTGAGACTGTGTATGTGGATGATCTTTAGGAAATTGGACCTCCCTAACTGTATTGAGATGGTAACAATGCTGTTACCATATAGGGCACAGCCAACCCCTGTGGTGTCTTCTAAAGTAGAGCTTGGGTGAAATTTCCTAGGGTCTTTCTACTAGAAGAAACTGTTCAAATAGAAACATGTAACTGAGCGGCACCTGGGTGGCTCAGTCATTAAGCATCTGCCTTCAGCTCAGGGTGTGATCCCAGAGTCCTGGGATCAAACCCCACTTCGGGCTCCTCCATTGGGAGCCTGCTTCTTCCCCTCCCACTCTCCCTGCTGTGTTCCCTCTCTCTCTGGCTGTCTCTTTCTGTCAAATAAATAAATAAAATCTTAAAAAAAAAATAAAAAGAAACATGTAACTGAGATGTTGGGCCTAAAGCATGTGAGAGAAGAAATTCATGTCACTGTTCACTTCATTGTTCTGAGAGGGTAAATGTGCTTAAGGTTACTCCTAAACGCTAGAGGTTTACAGGTGGCCTCTGCCATAAGGCATGTCCTGGAAGCATGTGATCTAGTTACATGGCTCCTTTGTGTTTATGCCCCTACTATTATTTGTGAGCCTTTGGTAAATTTTTGTTTGAATGTTCTAGTCTGATGGCAATTGTGCTAGGGTTAATAAAAGGAGGGCTATATACCTACCTTGGTACAGAGTAGGGAAACTATAGAGGGAATGCTTTGGGCCCTGATCCCTATAATGGTGGCAGCAGTGATTGGTGACTGGTTCTCAAGGAGAAGAAAGTTATCTGGGGGAAAAAGTCTTTGCAGCAAAACTTAACCCTTCCTTCCCACATAAAAACTCTTGCCTTACTGCCCTCTTAGAGTATAATAGCATAAATAATAACTAACAATTATAGTGTTTATTATGTCCCAGGCACTGAAATAAGTATACCATCTCATGTAACCCTCACTACAACCTCATGAAGTAGGTACTATTATTATTCCCATTTTACTGAGGAGAAAACATGAGGTACAGAGAGATTATGAATTTGCTCGAGTTCCTAGAGTTGATAGGAAGCAGAACTGAGATTCAGATCTGGCTATCTGACTCCAAAGCCTGAATTTCTTATAACATTTTACTATGGAGAGTTTCAAACATATGCCAAAGTTAAAAAAAATTATAACACACTCCCCATGTGCCTATCACCCAAGCTTCAACATTTACCACCCATATGCCCGTTCTTGTTTCATCTGTACCCCTACCCATATGCCCAACCAAGACATCATGTATGTCATTTCATCCATAAATGTTTCAGTATATATCTCTGAAAGATGAGGACTTTTTTAAACCAAAATTATGATACCATCATCATACCTGAAAGAAAACAAAACAAACAGTAATTCCTTAAGATCATTATCTAGTCAAAGTTCAAATTCTCCTGATATTTTTTTTAAAATCGGGATCCAACAAGACATACATTGCAACTGCTCGACATGTTTCTCAAGTCTCATTTAGCCAACCAGAACCTCTCTTCTTTACCACTACACTCTGATCTAGGTTTTCTATTATGAAGAAAGGTGACAGTTTCTTTACAGCAGGAGTTCTCAATCAGGGGTTAACAGCTTTAAGGGACTCTATGAATCTCTTAAAATTAGTTATTAAAATTGTTCATGTATTTGTATGGGTTAATTTATCTAGGGAGAGTATCCTTGGATCTCATTAGAGTCTCAAAGCTTCAAGTAAGACAGAACAACTGAAAAGTAGGTACTATTGTCACATAAAATCGCAGACCACAAAAGCTAAGGGAAGAACATAAAGTGGCCAGTTGGATGTTTCTTTATGAGGATGGAGAATAAATTTAAATTCTGTTAAGTTTATTAACTTTAAATTTGAGAGATTTTAACAAATTACTTTTGAGAGAAAGAGAAATAGTTAAAGATTAACTGATGTCTCTTTAAAAAGAATTATAATTGGGGACTCAAGTCCCTTTTAAATTACATATCCCTTTGAATAAATCATCTTGGTATATATTATGGTTTTACTAAATTGTGGTGGTGAAAACCAAACTCAGATCTTGAACTGAGTTCTCTATTTGATGGAATCTGGACTCCACATGAATTGGGGTAGGTAGAGACTGATTTTGTGAGTATCAGTGATTTGTTCCACGATAATAGCTCCATTGAAAATGTGTAAAATTTTTAATATTATGTGTGCATGTATAAAAACAAAATGGTAATAAAGTTAGCATTAATCTTCCCTCTTTGCACTACCTTTTCCTAGATGAAATCCAACATCAAACACCCAATGGTATTATCAGCAGCAGTATAGAAGTCCCCAAGCTACCACAATACCCAAAACTGCCTATTCAGAGGAGTGGGGAAGCTGACACTGGAAGGAAGTCTCCAAGCAGCAGGCCTGTTTCAGATGGCAAGCTGGAGTCCTGTCCTGAAGTGGATGTTGGGAAGTTGGTGTCTAGGCTGCAGGACGGAGGGACCAAGGCCATACAAAAGGCCACCAATGGACCTGTGCCAGGCTCTGGGCCCACCAAAGCCCCCTCTTTCCACATAAAGAGACCAGCTCCTCGGCCCCTGGCTCATCACAAAGAGGGTAAGTGCTTGGGAACCCCATTGGAATCAGAATTGAAACCAATTATTTTGCACCTTAAGATCTTTCTGAGGGTGGAGATATTTAAGTAGGAATCTTTCCAATTTACTACCAGTAATATTGGAATGGTGGGTAAGAACAGAAAAGCCATTCACAATAATCACTAGAGTGTAAACTTAATGAGGGTGAGGATTTGGGGCCTGTTTTATTTACCTCTATATCCCAAGTGCTTAGAACAATGCTTGACTGTCACAAGGTAGGCACTCATTATTTGTAGAATAAATTAATAATAATGATATTTTTTATCAATATTATTATCGCTGCTGTTGCCAGTATCTGCTGTGTCCGTGGCACTGTACTAGGTACTGACAAACTATTTCCGATCCTCACAACCTTACTGTGAAGAATGTATTACTGTTTCGTTTCTACTAGAAAACTGAGGATCTTAGAGCTAAGTGGCTTGCCAAAGGTTCATAGTTACTAACTGGCAGAGCTGGGATCTCAATTTTACCAAGTCTGGCAGGTACCAAAGCCTGTGTTATTTCTAATAAGGCAGAACTATCCCTTTACCTTCGTATAAGAAGCTTTGAAATCGGTGAACTGATGGCTTCGCATTCTCACTTTTCAGATTAGTCAAAATAGGGACAAAGGGGCACAACTTCTGCAAAACTCTGGACTTATTAAATTACAAATTCAAGATGTGGCTAACTTTGGTAAATTTAATTGGAGACTCATGTTCAGAGGTTGGGGCTAATCCAGAGGGTATCTGGAGGGCGGTACATAGTTCTATGAAGATAATATGGTATAATGGACAGAATATGGACTTTGATATCACAAAGGCTCAGATCTAAATTGTGGCTCTTTTATTTCTAGCTAGATGAAAAATGTGCCTTGTTTTTTTTATCCTGTCCTGTTCTGGAAAGGATTTAAGGCTTTCACAATATAGAAAATACAAGAACTTAAAAATAGTAAGAATAATTTATTCAACAAGTATTTATTTAGTACTTACTGTGTTCCTGGCCCCATTCCAGGTGTTGAGAACATAAGAATGATAAGACATACAAAGTCCCTACTCTCTTGAGGCTTATGTCAGGGCTTAACAAACTATGGCCTTAACTGAAAAATATCAAAAGAAAAATAATATGAAATTTATAAGAAATTTCATAATATGAAAATTATAAGAAATTCAAGTTTCTTTTTTTTAAATTTTTTAAAGATTTTATTTATTTATTTGACAGAGACAGCCAGCGAGAGAGGGAACACAAGCAGGGGGAGTGGGAGAGGAAGAAGCAGGCTCTTAGCAGAGGAGCCTGAAGTGGGGCTCAATCCCAGAACGCTGGGATCACGCCCTGAGCCGAAGGCAGACGCTTAACGACTGCGCCACCCAGGCGCCCCAGAAATTCAAGTTTCTGTATCCATCGACAGAAACACACCACCTCATTTACATATTGTCTAAAGCTACTTTCACACTAAAACAGCAGAATTAAGTAGTAGCAACAGAGATCTTCTTATGGCCTACAAGTCCTAAAATATTAACTATCTGATAGTTTACAGAAAATGTTTGCTGACTTCTGCCTTAGATTCTAGAGAGTACAGGTGAGGAAAAATGAAGCCAAGAGAGGGAAAAAAAGGTAGGCTAGTAGGGATATGGAAAGAATGGAGTTAGTACACAAAACATCTGCTATGAAGTCTTACACACTTGCTGGAACAGTGTCACAGCTTTGGCTTCAAACTTTCTAGAGAAAATGAAAAGAGAAAAAACTCAATAGTCATATAAATGCATGCTCTTAAGGTAACACTGAGCTTCAAAAAAGCACAATTCATCCATTTTTGAAGCCAGAGAATACTTCTAAGAAGCATTTTCTCTCAAGGATTGTTGCATATAAATACCTCAAAATGGGCTGACAGCATTGTCTCAGAGCACAATTCAGTAAAAGCTATTCTATGGGAGTCTGATAAGATTTCTACTACGTAACTGACTGAATTCTTTGGCTTGACCCACTGAAGCATCTGTCTGTATGATTAATAGTTAAGTTATTTAAGATCTATGCACCTTGGTTTCTGTATCTATAAATAGGAGAGACAGCTCATCCCACAGAATTATTGCTAAGGTTAAAAGAAATAACAAAATATCTGCCATATAATCAGTATTTAAAATGTTATTAATTCCTTTTCCCTGCCTTTTGTCTTCCTAAGATTTGCCAGATCCTATAAGTTTAGCACACACAGTAACTTAGCCCTCCCTAACCATGGTCTACTGCAGTTAAATTCCAGAGGCATTCCCCCTTCCCCTTCCACCATAGTCCTGCTCCAGACTTTTGGCAGCAACTAATAGTTTCTGTTAGTGTAAGTACTGATTTTACTGTCCAGTATCAGCTAGACTATCTAAATTTGGGCCACATCATTGCTTGGTTTTGTTTACTACCTTAAATCAGTCAGCAACAGGCTAGTGTGATGCAGCTTTTTTTCAAAGCCCCATGCCTCCAGCCTTAGCCACAGAAAACAGAACTGAGGTAATTGTTCTGGCCTTGGTGGAACATCAGCCAAACTTCTGCCTCTTTGTTGTTTTTTTTTTCAAGTTTTTATTTAAATTCCAGTTAGTTAACATATAGTGTAACACATTTTAAGAGTAGCATTTAGTGATTCATCACTTAAATATAACACTCAGTGCTCATCACAAGTGCCCTCCTTAATACCCATCACCCATTTAGTCCAGCCCCCCACCCACTTGCCCTCCAGCAACCCTTAGTTTGTCCTCCTTAGTTAAGAGTCTGTTTTATGGTTTGCCTCTCTCTTTGTTTCCCCCTATGTTCATCTGTTTTGTTTCTTAAATTCCACATATGAGTGAAATCATATGGTACTTGCCTTTCTCTGACTGACTTATTTCGCTTAGCATAATATGCTCTAGCTCCATCCACGTCATTCCAATGGCAGGATTTCATTTTTTTGATAGCTGAGTAATATTTCATTTTATATATATATATATATATATATATATATATATATATATATATATATATATATCACGACTTCTTTATCCCTTCCTCAATCAATGGACATTTGGGCTCTTTCCATAATCTGGCTACTCTTTATAATGCTGCTATAACCATCAGAATCCTACAGAACACAGGCAGAAACGTCTTTGACATGGCCGTAGCAACTTCTTACTAGACACGTCTCTGTAGTTGCCTCTTTGAACTTTGCTCACTCCTCACCTCTTATCCCTCCCTTCCTCCCCATTTTGTCTGCCACTCCAGTGATAGATTCCAGGCATCAGAACAGATATCAGTTAAGCATAGCTGCAAACAATTCTGACCCTGACATATAACTGATAGTTGTTAGCCCCAAGTGCTGGCCAGGAGCCTGAATAACAGTCAGAGGGAGGGAGCTGTCACCTCCGCTGACCCACTGTGCACCTTCCAGTTGTCACTCCATTTCAGCTCTTTTGTTCAGAGCTTTGCCTGCCATGTCAAGAGCCAATGCACAGGCCTCATTGCTTTAGTGATCCAACCACACCACTCTCCTGTCTTCTATCTCCAACCCTTACATCAATCCAGCATTTGAGTGGGCCTGATATTCTTTACATTTTTCCTTAGCAATTAAAATAGCAAACACAAGGTGCATGTTAAATTGCATTGTTCCATGGCAGTGAACTTACAATAAAATCAGTATTGTTTGCTGATATAACCTTGTCAAGGGCTCTTTTCTGTTCCAGACATAGAACTGGATGCTTTCTCTTTTTCTATTGTATCTAATCATTGTGATAGACCTATGAGATAGGTTTCCCCCCGCCATTTCACATTTATTTCCCCATTAGGGAAAACCTGAGGCTCAGAGAAGTGAAACAACTTCCCAGAGTCACCCATGTTGTAGGATATGGAGACGGAGCTTGAACCTTGGCTTCTTGAGTATCACATTTTTATTTCTTAAATAGTTTTAGCTATCTTCTCCCTTCTATTTTCTAAGCATTAGCTTTTAGGAGAGCAAAATTATACAAGTCAATATCCTGTCCTCCTTTGACGTCACTGCTTCTAACCAGGCCTGGCTTTGGAGAGGGCTTTTGTGTAGTTTCTACAAAGGGACTTAGGACTTTCCTTTTAGAGTAGGGTGGGGGAGATATCTACTTACATGCATTTGTTCATTTATTCAGGCACAGTGCTATGCAATGGAAAAGAAAAGGATGAAAGGCCATGCATGGTCCCTGCCCTCCAGAGGTTTATGGTGAGGCTGGCATGTAAGCAATCAGTCCCAGTCCAGTGTGACCCATGTCCTGATGGGGGTGAGAATAAATTCCAGTTGGAGCATGGGGCAAGGAGTCTTTTACTCTGCCTTGGGTTCTGAGATAAAATATATATCCATACTGGAAATATATCCATACTGGAAACCTATAATATCTGTGTTTGGGGGCACTTCTTAGCTCTTTCCTCTGTCTTGACTAGAGAGAAAAGACTGCATTCTGCTGGTTTGTTCTAAGGTTTGGAGAAAGAGTGCTTGTAAGGCCTTGCTCAGCCACAGGGCCATCAATTCTCCACTGGGCTAACTATTGCAATGAGTAGCATTTGCATCTGCTCCAGAAGTATTAGAAACAGATTTTTTCTTGCAATAATTGGCTGTGCTGGCCATTATCCACATTTGCTTGTTTGGATTCATTGTGCTTTAGTAATCTACTGTGTTTGGTTTTCATTCTCTGCCTTTCCTGGAGCCTAACTCCCAAGTGATCCAAAAGAGTAATGAGTGGCTACAGGAGAAGAGAGGCTTTCAGGTGAGCATGGCAGAGTTTCATAGAAAGTAAGAGATGATTCTAGAAAACTGGGGGAATGTACAAGGATAAAGAACCTCCCCTTATTGTGCTCTCAGGTTGGGGGTGGATGGATATAAGGAAAGGTGGGAGAAAGCTGCTTAAGGCTGAAGAGCTACTAAGAAATCAACAAGTGCTAAGATTGGTTATGGTCATTTTACAGAGAAAGGGGAAGGGGAGAAGAGGTTGGCCTAGAGAGGGAGGTCAAATTTGTAGTAAAAGCCAGGTGGTGGACCGAAGTTAAGAAGAAATTAAGAGGAAGTACAGTTTGGTAGAAAGATCATAGGCTCAGAAGGCTTAGTGATGTCTCAGATGTGACAGGCTTCAATCTCCCAGATATGATTTTGAATCCTAGCTCTGCCTCAGAGCTGTGGGACCTTTGGCAAGCCACAACCTCTCTGAGTCTTAGTTTTCTTATTTGTAAAATAAAGATAATAATTATGCCCATAGGATTGTTGCAACAATGAAATGAGGCATCCATCTGTTTGGTACATAATGAGTACTCAGTAAGTGGTAGCAGTTGTTTTGCTTTTATAGAAAGTCAAGTACTAGCTACATAATCTTAGGTAAACTTCTCTGAGCCAGTTTTATTAACTGTAAATGGGGACAATGCCTACATTATAGGAAACATTTTTGTGGGTATAAAGTAAGATTAGGTATATAAAACATTTATACAATAATACAATAGAAGTTCAAAAAATGATATTGCTACTGAATGGGCAACAACCTCTCAGGAAATGACAGCTATAGAAGATGGTACGTGTTTACTCTTTTGCATTTTGGAGCCTATGAGAAGCCTCAAGCCACAAATGTAGTTGTCATCAAAGAGCTCAGAGCTGCTTTTTCCACCATCAAACTTTTTCTGACCTTGCCAAACATTGAGAAAGAGGAGGACCATTGTTAAGAGGAAAGGACAAGGAAGGATTTTTAGCCATCCCTCAAAGTCCACCTCAAGTCCTATTCCTTCCATGAAGCCTTCTGACAGTTCTGCCCCAGGGAACTCTACCTTACCTCATTTCTTCTGACATTCAAGGTTGACCCTTTAATGTGGATGCTGAGTTATAGTATTCACACTTGTTTCCCAAATGTATGATTTCATTGTCCAATTTTGTTTTGAGCCCCTGGAGGGCAAGGTCTATGTCATATCACTTGTGAGAGCATAAGGCTTGGCACAAAAGCCCTCAAGAAACACAGCATATTGAAAACATTTCAGTTTAGGTTTCAGAATAGCCCTGAAATTTGGCCATATCATGTTTGTGTGTGTGTGAAAGATGTCACAACTGGGAACTTAAAAAAGAAAATCTCTTTATGTTGTCCTTCTAATGGACTGAACTACATTTTTCTTCACTCAATAAATATTCATTGAATACCAGTTATGTGCAAAGCAATTTACTTGGGCTTTTGCTGAATACAGAGATAAATCCCACCTGGATCTTGATATCAAGTTGCTTCCATTCTAATAAGGGACATAGAGCCACCAAAACAAAGAGCCCTGATTCAAAGTACAAGATGATTAGCGCCTTAGGAGTCAGAGAAAATAATTTGCAGCAGCTTAGGCTTGGAACACTTAAGTTGAATCTGGATAAATGATGTAAATTTAGGCATGTGGGAATAGGGTAAAGGGAATCTGGGGAAAATATGATCAATTGTGAGACACATATATGGAACAACAAGTAATACTGTTTGTGTGGATTGTAGGATCCGTGAAGAGAAATGGTGGAAAGGTAGATCAGAAAGATCAGTTGAAGCCAAGTGGAAGAGGATAGTGACTTCCAGGTTAAAAACGCTTGAGTTTCTTCTGAAGGCAACAGGGAATTATGGAGTCTAAATCTAAATCTATCTGTCAAGAGGTTTTTTCAAGTTGGTTAAGTACATGATCAGAACAGGCTTCTAAAGTACTCCAAAAGCAGCATTTAAAAGTCAGCAGGATGGGTAGTAAGGAGGGCACATATTGCATGGTGCACTGGGTGTTATACACAACTAATGAATCATCGAGCCTTACATCGAAAACCGGGGATGTACTGTGTGGTGACTAACATAATATAATAAAAAATCAATATTAATAAAAAAAATAAATAAAAAATAAATAAAAGTCAGCAGGGAGAGATATAGGTCTCTAGACTTCTTTTTTTTTAATAATAATTTTTTATTATGTTATGTTAGTCACCATACAGTATATCTTGTTTCTGATGTAGTGTTCCATGATTCATTATTTGCATATAAACTTCTATCCTGAACCCATCGGTCTATAAAACACTCCAAGTCCACATTGCACAGGTAGTGAAGTAATCTTGTCAAGGTCACACAGCAAGTTAGTTTTAGTATTAAGACTGGAATCTAGGTCTCTTGACTCCCAGTTATATTACTCTTCCATCTCTGCCTCCTCAGTTTGACATTGTGGTTTTACTGTGGCAAGTTAGAGATAAGACAGAACAACACTGGGGTCTTTCAAACAAGAAATCCCCTTGCTGTGACTTCAGAGTTTGACTTGTAATGAATCATCAATAAAGAGCCTAATGTTTGTTTTCCCAGGCCTTGGGTTGATGTCCATTTGGATTAGGCTGTAAGTTGAAAAGAGATGGGATTCATATTTTAGAGGCATCATCTGGTTCTCTCATCAAGAAAAGCAATTTCCCTAAGATGGACACAGGTTTGGGTAGAAGTGTTTTCTGGCTCTGACTACAGCATACACTTCCTGTCCAACACCCCCTCCACTATCCAGTTGAAATGGAACAGCATTATCACCTCTGGTCATTTTGATCTGCAGCGACCAAGTTAGCACCATGTGGCCTAGTGGTTCCTAACTCTGGCTACACATAGCAACACCTGAGGAACTTTTTTAAAAAAGATTTATTTATTTATTTATTTTAGAGAAAGAGAGTACAGGGGGGAGGGGGAGGGGGAGAGAGAAACTCAAGCAGACTACACGCCCAGCGCAGAGTCCAATGCAGGGCTCCATCTCACAACCCAGAGATCACAACCTGAGCTGAAACCAAGAGTTGGATGCTCACCCAACTGAGCCACTGGAGAGTTTTTAAAAATACCTATACCCAAGTCCTACCCTAATCAATTAAATTAGGATCTCTGGGGATTGGGTCCAGATACTATATGATTTTAATGTTCCCAGTGTATAGCCAGGGTTGAAAACTACTGGTACTTGGGACTACATGGACTCCAGAAATCAGATATACCTGAATCTATTGCCAGTTACCCATGAGGTTACTTCTTATCTCTGTGTCTCTGTTTTCACAACTGTAGAATAGGAATAATACTTTCTACCTTGAAAGGTTATGACCCATGTTAAATGAGAATATAAGCATAAAATACTGAGTATAGTATCCCAATATCCAGAACAGAGCAGTTGTTAAATAAAAGCCAAAATTTTTACCAGTTATATTATTACCATTACTATTATTTTTACCATTTATAATTTTTATATGACCAATAATAACAAAACAGCAGGCACTAGGAAAAACAGTGGATGCAGAAACAAGAGATAGGGGTTTCAACCCTCACTCTATCACTTACCTAACTATGTGACTTGGATTAGTTCATCCTTCTGAACCTCAGTTTTGTTCTCTATGAAATGAAGAAGATAAGACCCATAACTTTTTCCTTCCCAAGCTTATTGTGAACATCAAATAGTTATCTGGAAGAGTGCTTTGAATGGTATAAAGTGTGGTAGAAAAATCGGATGATTATTATTATTATTATTTTGGTCATTTTTTATCTGCAATTCTGTGTACCCAGCCTGGTGCTAAGGAGAATGGCATGTTCAGAAATATGAGATACAGTCTAAATGGGAAGATGGAATTTGTATGTGTATACACAAATAATTCCTCCATTAGAATACTAATCACACTGTATTATCATTATCTCTTTTCAATATCTGTCTTCCTCACCAGAATGGCTGGCTAGCTGGAGGGATTGAAAAAAAAAACCCACAAGGCAATATCTAAATACTTCATGAGTGTTTATATGGATGGAAATCACCTCTATCACCTGAACTGTTCAGAGGAGTGAAATCTGAGCAGTTTTGAGGGATGATTCCAGTACGGATAAGACATGAGAACTGGCGAATATATCCAGCAGGAAGCAAAACAGTGTCTAACACTTACTTACCCCTACTATATGCTAGACACTCTTAATAGGCTCATTTAGTCCTTACAATCACCTGGTGGGGAGAGGTTATTATACCCACTTCCCAGATGAAGACATCAAGGGTCAAAAAGGGGAAATAACTGCCCGGAGTCCAATAGCTTGGAAGTAGCAGAACAAGGCCACAAAATCAGGTCTACCCAGCTCCAAATTTTTGGTACTTTCCACTATACCATACTGGTTCACCTAGAAGAAAGAATCAAGGGCTTGCTTTGATAGGGCAGTTAGGAGACCAGTTTGACTAGAGAGGATCTAGAAGATAAAGTCCAGATTTGCTGCCTGGGATTATAATTTGGCAGCAGCTCATAGAGGGCCTTGAATTTATGTTAAGGAATTTAACTTTATCCTATACATAGCTACTGGATGATCTTTAAGAAGAAAATTGATGTTAAAATACTTAGGGTAAGCCTTTAACAGTATTACATGGATTAAAGTTGATATTTTTTTATATTTACCTTAAAATTTTATTGAAGAGAACTTGAAAATATAAAGACGTACTAAACAAAAAATCAAGAAATATAAAAATCTACTGACAATATTTTTCTCCTCTGTTTTTTTTAGATTTTATTTAAATTCCAGTTACTTAACATACAGTGTAATATTAGTTTCAGGTGTACAATTTAGTGATTCAACACTTACATACTACACCCTGTGCTGATCACAACAAGTGCACTCCTTAATCACCATCACCTATTTACCCACCCCCCCATCCCCTCCCCTCTGGTAACTATCAGTTTGTTCACTATAGTTAAGAGTCTGTTTCTTGGTGTATAACTCACATTTTCTCCCCTATGATCATTTCTTTTGTTTCTCAAATTCCACGTAATAGTAAAATAATGGTATTTACCTTTCTCTGACAGACTTCTTTTGCTTACCGTAGTACTCTGTAGCTCCATTCACATCATTAAAAACAGCAAGATTTTCATTCTTTATTATCGATGAGTAATATATATATATATATATATATATATATATATATATCACATCTTCTTTTCTTCCAAGTTTTTATTTGAATTCCAGTTAGTAAATATACAGCATAAAATTAGTTTTAGGTGTACAATTTACTGATTCAACACTTACATAGGACACCCTCTGCTCATCCCAACAAGTGCATAGTTTAATCCCCATCACCTATTTAACATAATCCCCCACCCACCTCCCCTCTGACAAGCATCATTTGGTCTCTGTAAATTAAGAGTGTGTTTCCTGGTTTTCCTCTCTTTCCCCTCACTCTTATTCAATTGTTTTGTTTCTTAAATTCCACATATGAGTAAAATTATATGGTATTTGTCTTTCTCTGACTGACTTATTTCACTTAGCATAATACTCTCTACCTCCACCCAAGTAGTTGCAAATGGCAAGATTTCATTCCTTTTAATGGCTAATATGCCTCTGTGTGTGTGTGTGTGTGTGTGTGTGTGTGTGTGACGCTCACAACCTCTTCTTTATCCAGTCGTCAGTTGGACATGGGCTGTTTCCATATTTTGGCTACTGTAGATAATGCTGCTATAAACACCAGGGTGCAGGTATCCCTTTGAATTAGTATTTTTCTATTCTTTCAGTAAATACCTAGTGCTGCAATTGCTGGATCATAGTGAAGTTCTATTTTTATCTCCATACTGTTTTCCAGCATGCCTGCACCAGTTAGCATTCCCACCAATAGTGCAAGAGGGCTCCCCTTTCTCCACATCTTCACCAACAACTGTTGTTTCTTGTGTTGTTGATTTTAGCCATTCTGACATACGTGAGTTGGCATCGCATTGTAGGTTTGATTTCCATTTCCCTGATGAGTGATGTTGAGCATCTTTTCATGTGCCTGTTGGCCATCTGGATGTCTTCTTTGAAAAAAATGACTATTCCTGTCTTCTGCCCATTTTTTAACTGGATTATTTGTTTTTGGGGTGTTGAGTTTTATAAGTTCTTTATACACATTGGTTACTAACCCTTAATTGGATATGTCATTTGCAAATATCTTCTCCCATTCTGTAGGTTGCCCTTCAGTTTTGTTGATTGTTTCCTTCACTGTGCAGAAGCTTTTTATCTTGATGAAGTCCCAAACTTTATTTTTGCTTGTGTTTCCCTTGCCTCAGGAGACATATCTAGTAAGAAGTTGCTATGGACAAGGTCAAAGGAGTTTCTGCTTGTGTGCTCCTCTAGAATTTTAATGCTTTCCTGTATCACAAATTTAGGTCTTTATCCATTTTGAATTTATTCTTGTGTATGGTGTAAGAAAAGTGGTCCAGTTTCATTCTTTTGCATGTTGCTGTCCACTTTTCCCAACACCAGTTGCTGAGGAGACTGTCTTTTTCACACTGAATATTCATTCCTGCTTTGTCAAGGATTAACTGACCATAGTTGTGGGTTCATTTCTGGGATTTCTATTCTGTTCCATTGATCTATGTGTCTGTTTTTGTGCCACTACCATACTGTCTTGATCACTACAGATTTGTAATATAAGTTGAAGTCCAGAATCGTGATGCCACCAGCTTGGCTTTTTCTTTTCAAGGCTGCTTGGGCTATTCGGGGGTCTTTTGTGGTTCCATACAAATTTTAGGATTGTTTATTCTAGCTCTGTGAAAAATGCTGTTGTTATTTTCATAGGGATTGCATTAAATGTGTAGATTGCTTTGGGCAATATAGATTTTCCACAACATTTGTTCTTCCAACCCATGAGTGTGGAACATTTTGCCATTTCTTTGTGTCATCTTCAATTTCTTTCTTCAGTGTTTTGTAGTTTTCAGACTACAAAAGTCAGAGTACAGACCTTTTCCTCTTTGGTTAGGTTTCTTCCTAGGCATCTTTTGGGTTTTGGTGCAATCGTAAATGGGATCGATTCCCCAATTTCTCTTTCTTCTGCCTCATTGCTAGTGTATAGAAATGCAACTGACTTCTGTGCATTGATTTTATATCCTGCCACTTTGCTGAATTCCTGTATGAGTTCTAGCAATTTTGGGGTAGAACCTTTAGAGTTTTCTATATAGAGTGCCATGTCATCTGCAAATAGTGAACGTTTCACTTCTTCCTGGCAATTTGGATGCCTTTTATTTCTTTTTGTTGCATGCTTCCTGTGGCTTGGCCTTCCAGTGCTATGTTAAATGACAGTGGTGAGAGTGGACATCCCTTGTCTTGTTCCTGACCATAGAGGAAAAACTCATTTCCCCCCCAGAGAGGATGATATTAGCTATGGGCTTTTCATATATGGCCTTTACTATGTTGAGGTATGTTAGAGGGTCCCTCTAAGCCTACTTTGTTGAGGGTTTTTATCATGAATGGATGTTGTACATTGTCACATGCTTTTTCTGCATCTATTGAAAGGATCATATGGTTCTTTTCCTTTTATTAATGTGGTATATCACGTAGATTGTTGAATATTGAGCCACCCTTGCAGCCCAGGAATAGATCCCAGTTGATCCTGATGAATGGTTCTTTTAATGTACTATTGGATTTGGTTTGCTAGCATTTTATTGAGAATTTTTGCATCCATGTTCATGAGGGATATTGGCCCCTCGTTCTCTTTTTTTTTTTTTTTTAATGGAGTCTTTATCTGGTTTTGGTATCAGGGTAATGCTGGCCTCATAGAATGAATTTAGAAGTTTTCCTTCCATTTCTGGTTTTTATTTTTTTTTTTTTGGAATAGTTTGAGAATAGGTATTAACTGTTCTTTAAATGTTTGGTAGAATTCCCCTGTGAAACCATCTGGCCCTGGACTTGCACTTGTTGGGAGATTTTTGATTACTGATTCACTTTCTTTGCTGGTTATCAGTTTGTTGAAGCTTTCTATTTCTTCCTGTTTCAGTTTTGGTCATTTGTATGTTTCTAGGAATGTATCCACTTCTTCCAGGTTGTCCAATTTGCTGGCATGTGTTTTTTCATAATATTCTAATTGCTTGTATTTCCGTGGTGTTGGTAGTTGTTTCTCCTTTCTCATTTGTGATTTTATTTGTTTGGGTCCTTTCTATTTTCTTTTTTTTTTTTTTGTAAGTCTGGCTAGAGGTTTATCAATTTTGTTAATTTTTTCAAAGAACCAGCTCCTGCTTTCATTGGTCTGTTTTTTGGGGTATTTGTAGGTTCTATTTCATTTCTTTCTGCTTTAGTCTTCATTATTTCCTTTCTTCTGCAGGCTCTAGGCTTTGTTTGTTGTTCTTTCTCTAGCTCCTTTAGTTATAAGGTTAGGTAGTTAATTGAGATTTTTCTTACCTCTTGAGCTAGGCCTATATTCCTATATCTGCTTCCCTCTTAGGACCAATTTTGTCGCATCCCAAAGGTTTTGGACCATCATGTTTTCATTTTCAGTTCATTTCTATTTCATTTCATTTCATTTGTTTCCATGTATGTTTTATTTTTTTAATACAATTATTTTTTTATTATATTATGTTAGTCACCATACAGTACATCCCTGGTTTTTGATGTAAAGTCCATGTATGTTTTAATTTATTCTTTGATTTCCTGGTTGACCCATTCTTTGTTAAGTAAAATGTTGTTTAACCTCCATGTGGTCTTTCCAAATTTTTCTTGTGGTTGACTTCAAGTTTCATAGCCTTGTGGTCAGAAAAGATGTATGGCGTGATCTCAGTCTTTGTGTACTTGTTGAAGCCTGATTTGTGACCTTGTATGTGATCTATTTTGGAGAATGTCCCATGTGTACTGGAAAAGAATGCATATTATGCTGTTTTAGGATGGAATATTCTGAATATATCTCTTAAATCCATCTGGCCTAGGGTGTCATTCAAAGCCATTGTTTTCTTGTTGATATTCTGCTTAGATGAGGTGTACATTGATGTAAGTGGGAGTGTTCTATTCCCCTATTATAGTATTACTCTCTGTTTGTTATTAATTGTTTTATGTATTTCGGTGCTCCCACGTTGTGCGCGTAAATATTTACAGTTGTTAGATCTTCTTGTTGGATTACCCCCTTTATTATGATATAGTGCCTTTCTCCGTCTCTTGTTACAGTCTTTGGTTTAAGTCTAGTTTGTTCAATACAAGTATTGCTATTTTGGCTTTCTTTTAACATCCTTTTGCAAGATAAAATTTTCTCCATCCCCTCCTTTTCAATCTGCAGGTGTCTTTTGATCTAAAATGAGTCTCTTGTAGGCAGCATATAGATGGATTTATTATTTTATCCATTCAAATACCTTATGTCTTTTAATTGGAGCATTTAGTTCATCTACATTCAGAGTAATTAGTGATAGATATGTATTTAATGCCATTTCATTATTTGTTTTGTTGTTGTTTCTGGAGATGTTTTCTGTTCCTTTTTTGTCCCTGTCAGTTCTGGTTTTTCCTTTCCACTCAAAGAGTCCCCTTTAATATTTCCTGTAGAGATGTTTTAGTGGTCACAAACTCCTTTATTTTTTTGTTTTCTGGGAAACTCCTTATCTCCCCTTCTATTCTGAATGGACAACCCTGCCAGACAGAGTATTCTTGGCTGCAGATTGTTCCCATTTAGCACCTTGAATACATCATGCCACTCCCTTCTGTCTTGCCATGTTTCTGTTGAGAAATCTGTAGCTGGCCTTGTGGGTCTTCCCTGTAAGTTAGGGACTTCTTTTGTCTTTCTGCTTTGAGATTTTTTCTATATCATTACATTTTGAAAATTTAACTGTAGTATGTTTGTTGTTGGCCTGATGTTGTTGATTTTGGTGTGAGTTTTCTGTGTATCCTGAATCTGAGTAACTGTTTCCTTCTGCAGATAGGGAAGTTTTTAGCTATGACTTGTTCAAGTTAATTTTCTGCCCCCTTTTCTCTCTCTTCTTCTGGGACTGCTAAAATACGAATGTTATTACATTTGATGGAGTCACTGAGTTCCCTAAGTCTATTCTTGTGTTCCATAATTCCTCTTTCTTTCTTTTGTTCAGCTTCATTATTTTCCATTATTTTGTCCTCTATATCACTTATTCATTTGTCTGCTTTTTCTAGCCTTGTGTTAATTCCATCAAGTCTGTTTCCAATTTCAGTTGTTGCATTTTTCATTTCTGACTGATTCTTTTTTTAAATTAATAATATTTTTTATTATGTTAGTCATCTTACAGTGCATCCCTAGTTTTTGATGTAAAGTTCCATGATTCATTACTTGCATATAACACCCAGTGCACCATGCAATATGTGTCCTTGACTGATTCTTTTTTAACTCTTTTGTCTCTGTGGTAAGGGCCTCCCTGAAGTCTTCCATTCTTTTCTCAAGCCCAGCAAGTATCCTTATGATTATTGCTTTAAATTCTCCATCAGGCATGTTATTTATATCTGTTTCAATTGGATCGCTGGCTGTGACCTAATCTTATTGTTTCATTTGGGATAAATCTCCCTGTCTTCACATTTTTTTCTAAGTCTCTATCTTCTCTGTGTTAGAAAAGCCAGTCATATTTCCTGCTCCTGCGAGTAACGGCTTTATGAAGAAGAGGTCATACAGTATCCATGGCCTGGAGCTTCAGGGAGTGTCACTGGTGTATGCTGCATGTGCTCTGCTGTTGTGTTTTGCTGCCCTATCCTTCAGGCCAATCATCCTCAGAGGTTATCCTTGCCTGCAGTGGGCAGTGTTTGGTTCTTGTTCAACATGTGGTGAGTTTTAACTCTGTGAACTCTGGTCTGCTTGTGAAATGAGAGCTAATACTTATTACACTAGAAGTGAAGCACTGCAGAGCTTTCTGGTCAGAAGATGTGGTGTGGGCAGGGGTTTCTTTGGTCTTCTACAGAAGGGACCCACCGCACTGTGACTGATGCAGGCTTGACTGAGAGGGGCAGTACCACCAGAGAGCAGTGGTATGGGATCTGGTGTAAGCAGACTAGGTGTCTTGTGTTGGTGCTGTAGTGCTTCTTGCAGGTGGCTCTTTGTTTATGCTGAGGGGCTTGGGCAGGGGGAATGGTGCCAGCTAGCTTGTTCCTGGAGTGCCCACTGCCTCTCAGAGAAGCACTCCAAGAAGAGCAAATAATCTCCCTGCCATCTGTCCCAGGCATTTTTCAGATTGCCGTTTCCACACTGTCTGACTCCGGGTTGTATACTGCCTTCTCTTCAGGAGCAGCACAGTGCTCTTTGGGCTCTATCCCCACAAAGCCTGCTGACTTTATTTTCTTTTTAAGAGCAAGAGCCATATTTTATTCATCTTTGCACCCTCTAGGACACCTAGCACAGTGCCTGGAGAAAATGGAGTTAAGTGTTTTTTGAATAAACTCTGTTTCCATATTGGGGTTTCTCTAGGTTCTTCAATTCAGATCATTTACATAAGTTTCTCCAAAGGGATCTCTATGGGAAGTCATTGACTTCCTCATTTCCAGATAACTTTTTTAGGTAATAGCATTAATGAAAATTGTGAAAAGAAAAAGGGATCTATGCACAATACCACAGTATTTTGTCCAAAGTATGTATAACTACCCTGTGGCAAGGTGCTCATCAAGAAACATCAATTGGTGAGACAGTTCTTCCTTGTGTGGACTGTCCAACATATTGACCTATCCTTTCAAATGCCAGCAGGTCTGTCAATCATTTTGGCAAATCAAAAAGGCCAGTATAGTTAATTTTTCAAAATATTAGCCACAAATACATCTTCCAAATTAGAAATAAAAGTTCATTAAGTGCTTATTTGTTTGTTTTTTTTTTAATTTTTTAATTTAAATTCAAGTTAGTTAACATATTCTGTATTATTAGTTTCAGAGGTAGATTTTAGTGATTCATCAGTTGCATGTAATACCAAGTGCTAATTACTTCAAGCCTGCTGACTTTTAAAACTCTAGGGTTTAGGAATGTGGTGTGGGCAGGGGCCTGTGCTGGTCTTCTTGGAAAGGGGCCCATCATGCTGGGATTGAGGTGAGCTTGACAGAGAAGAGCAGTTGTGCCGGAGCGCATGAGTGTGGGACATGGTGTAAGCAAGTTAGGCAGCCAGTGTAAGGGCAGAGCTGCCCTCTGTAGGTGGCTCTGTGTTTGTGTTGAGCGGCAGGGGAGGAAAGTAGCACCAGCCAACTCCTTTGTCCCCAAAGAGGCATCTCCCTGAACCCTGCCTTTCAGGGTGGTGTTCCAGGAAGAGCGAATAATCTCCCCTCTGTGCGCCCCAGGTGTTCTTCAGATCACTATTTCCATGCTGTCTGTCCCTTGGTTGTTTGCCTGCTTTCTCTCCAAGAGTAGGGAAGCTCCCTCAGGGCTCTTTCATAGTCAAGCATGCCAAACTTTAAAACAGCAGTCTTTAAACCTACCCTTGCCGATTTATGAAAATCAGCTTCTCATTTTCCTAGCCGGTGGCTTTGGGGGTGCATTCCCCTGTGTGCTCCTCTCTCTCTTGCCTTTCTCCACGCTCATGGCTCCTTCCCTTCTGCAGCACCCATGATCCATTTCTCCCCCAAACCATGTGTCCACACTTCCTACCTTCTTTGATGTGGCTTCTTCTGTCCCTTTAGTTGTGGGGTTTGTTCAGTCAGTCTTCAGGTTGATTTCTGGAGTATTTAGAATAATTTGATAATTATCTAGCTGTGTTTGAGGGACAAAATGAGTCTAGAGTCCTACACCACCATCTTAGCTCCATTCCCCCCATCCCTGCTAACAACCTTGAATAGTTACGCATATGCCTATTGCCATGTGTTCATCAGGCCATGAGTACTTTTTGTGGATTTTTTCCACTTAAATGCATATATTTTTTTGACCTGGCCCAAATCCTTGTCAGTTCATGTGTAATATGTATTGGTTAAGTACTTGTACAAAATGGTTTGCTTAGTCTTTGTAGTTAGGCCCAAGTTTCTGCTATGAAGAAGAATGTTTTTGTGCAAATTGTTTTTCCTATTTTTTGGCAGTTAATTCCCTTGGGCCTGTTCCCCAAAATGGAATACACTGGATCAACAAGTATGAACTATCTCATATGTATGATTTTGCATTTCATCAACATTTTTCCAGAATTCTTTATGGCTATGTAGATAGAATAAGCCCAGTGTACAGTGCTACCAGCAATGTGTAAGTGCATCAGTGTCACTCCTGCTAAAACTCCTGTTAAATTCATTTCATAAAAAATTACATATATTTGTTTTATATTGACTGATCTGGAAACCAGAGACATAGAAGCAGGGATGTAAGTTAGAGGACTGCTATGATCGTCAATGTCTAAGTAAAAAGGGCCTGAGTTTTGGTAATTATGAATTTAACAAATTCAAATTCATCATCAGATATTGACTAAATACCTACTATGTGCCAGGCTCATACTAAACATGTTAGTACCTAATTAAAATTTTAATCTCTCGTAAGATCATGTATTATTGGTCTTCATTATGTAGATGACGTAACTAAGATTTGGCAAATTGATATGACATACCCTAGGTCACACAAATAGAAATTCTAGAGCTAGGTTTCAAACATAGACTTTCTGAAGGATTAAGTTGCTGGAAGAATTACCAAAAAAAAAAATGGAAAAGAAATCCAGAGTTGTTAGTGACCAAAAATAAGTGGACATTAAGGGAGGTAGTCCAGATAACTCCAATATTGGGTGCCTGTTCATGAACAGTGTTCCATTTGGCTAACCATTCGACCTCTTGGTGTTGTTTTCTCTTTCAGGAGACTCTGACAGTTTCAGCAAAGTGCGGCCTCCAGGAGAAAAGCCTACCATCGTCCGTCCCCCAGTGAGGCCTCCAGACCCTCCGTGCCGGGCAGCTACTCCCCAAAAGCCAGAACCAAAGCCAGATATTGTGGTTAGCAATGCAGGGGAAATCCCCTCATCTGTGTAAGTAGAGTTTTTCCTCGACCTTGACCTAAGGCTCATCTTAGGCCACCAGGAGTACTTTCAGGATTACCATATGGTTGTGAAGGGTATACAGTGTCCAACCTCAGGGTATCATTCACTTCATAGTCTAGGGAAATGTCACAGACAAGCCCTGTTTGGAGTGTTCCACTCAGCACCCAAGGCTGAGAGATTTCACTAATGCTGCTCTAATTTCTATAGGGTGATAAAATTACTTTCTGTTTTCATGCTCCCTTGGCTCTGGAAATTATTCATAGTTTCTTATTATTGCTATTGTTTTTCAAAGAAATTTAATGAACAGATTTGTTCATTGTACTTGTGACTTCAGGCTTTTTTTTTTTTAATCACTGGTGTGACTTTTTTTAATCTTCCAAAATGACTCAGATTCTCCAGAGAGCCTCTTGCAGGGTAAGAACTGAGCTGATGGCCAGCAGGTTTTCCTGAGGTGGGACTGGAAGCCAAGGAACCAGGTATAAAGTAGTAAAGGCAGGGCCACAGCGGCTCTCAAGGACCAGCCTTGTATGGTCACAACTAGCCTGACTGGTCTCTCTTCAGCCAGTGCTTAGGACCCCTCTCATATACTGCCTCCTAATATTCCTTTTCCTTGCCTCTCTTGCTTTCCATCCTTGTAAAATGGGGGAAATACGAAAGACAAAGCTTCTATCATGTTGATTAAGTAGCTAAGTGTATTTACGAAAATGTCAAAAATTTATGCAAGCTAGGGAAAACCCTTCAATTGGTGGCCTGTCTGGTTTATACTTTATGTCTTGACCATTGTCTATTGGTTCTCATACATATTCCAGAGCAACTCATGGGACTTGATTGACTTCTCTTTGCAGGGTGGCTTCCAGGACCAGGTTCTTTGAAACAGCTTCCCGAAAAACAGGAAGGTAAGACACGTAGGTGACAGAAGAGAAACCAAGTTACTTTTTAATAAATGGATTGTGAACATCACAGCTCCTCTCTTACATTCTCTTTTTCTGTTTCTATACAGCTCCATCTCTGTCTCTCTGTTTGTCCCTTTCTCTCCCCTAGTTCTGTTTCTTTGTCTCCTGGTCTCTCACCATATACATCTGTTTTTGTTTCTGTACATATATTTCTCCATCTTTGTTATTCTATTTGTCTCTCTCATACTCTGTTTCTTTCCCTGTGTCTTTGTCATTCTCAGTCTCTTTCTGTCTCTCTTTGTGTTTTTCTGCTTATATCTCTGTTTCTGTCTTTGTCTCTCTGTCTCCCTGTTTGTTTTACTCTTTTTCTGTCTCTCTTTCTCCCATCTCTCTCTCTCTTTGCCTGTCTCTGTATCTGTTGTATCTTTGAGTCTCCCACTGTGTTTTTCAACCTCCTTCTCTTTTCTGCTTCTCTCTCTCTCTCTCTCTCTCACACACACACACACACACACTCTCACACACAGTACTCACATGCTAAGTAATATTGCAAAACACATGACATTCAATGTAGGTCTTATTTTTTGGTTAGTTTACTTATTTAGACTCTATTATATTCTAAAAGGGCAGCTGATAGAAATATATAGAATACAACACTCTAACATAAACAGCCTTAGAATAAGCATAGGTAAACATTAGGTGGTATGATATAAATCACCCGGAAACAGTTGAGGGAACAAAAACACAAACAGATTCTTGCTTTCCACTCTAGACCCACTAAAACAGAATCTCCAAGACTGGGGCCTAGGAATCTATTTTTGTTTGTTTGTTTTATTTCCTTCCTTCCTACCTTCCTTCCAGTTAATTTGTTTTTAAAGCTTCTAAGGTATTGGTACAAATTGTCCAAAGCCTGGCATTTGGGACCCTTTAGACTAGAATACCTAAAGAAATGGTTGCTTACCCTTTAGGGACTCTTTTGTGAGTTTGCTCCATGTTGCTTTTTAGAGAGTTTGAAATTGTGCTTCCTGATGGGTGATAAGAGCATAACTCTTCTAGGTGGTCAGTTAAAAGAACAATGTGAATTTACCAGCAGTGGAGCTAGAGTAAGTCTAACATCACCTAGTCAAAACTGTGAGACCTAACTCACCAGGACGTGATCCTGCAGAGCAAGTCACCCTAGTTCTGCTTGGCAGTCAGCCATTAGACCAGGTCCAATTCTCCTTAGACAATAATTTGCTATTTATTCCACCATAACAGATAAAAATGAAGTCAAGCTCCCAGATTTCTCTTACCAATACAATACAGTTTTTGCCTAGGAAGTTTTTTAAATCAGGCTTAGTCAAATATCCCTCTTGAGAAAAAAAAAATGAAAGAGAGAGACAGAGAGACTCATTAATACTCTTAATATAGTACCCACCTGTGAGCAGGACCACTTCCCATTTCCTGGTGATACTTCCTCCCTCCCTAGAATAAACCATATGAGAAATAAGTTCCAAGATAATGGAATGAAGTAAACTAGAGTTAACAGAATGAACTGGTTGTATTGATAGGAAGCTCTTTTAGAGGAAGTGATATCCAAGTTGGGGCTTAAAAATGAGTAGAAATACACCAAAAAATATGAGGAATTCATCTGTAGCCTTGGACAGGGAACCAATGTATTGAGAGAGAATATGTAAGAGGCATGAACAAAGTCCAATAGAATCTTTAAGGCAGGCCGACTTCTAATAGGGAAACTATAGCCAAACTGATGTTGAGAGTATGGAAGACTGGTAACTGCTGTCTGAGCTTTGTCACCTACTGCTCGGGGAATTCTTGGACCAACACACAAAATGCGGGTGCTATAGCCAAACCAGGCACTTCAGGCTAGAGCACCACTCTACTTATCCTATGTTTGGCTATAGATTTAATCCCATTCCTTACCCCAGATTCCATCTTGACAGGAGTATGGGCAAGATTTAAGTGGATACACCTGTCTTCCAGTGTGTCATGAGCCATAAAACCATACAGGCTCCTCCCAATTAGTATCCACATAGAAAAAAACACCACTTCTGTCTATCCCACCTTGTAACCACCTTGTAACCACCACTTACATCAGTACATCTACATGCTGGCCACTGGTCAAGATCCTCAGACTAGCCACATCAGTACCACCTATAGACATTGTTGGCAAGCTCTTCTCTCATCTCTGATAAAAATAATGATCTGCTTAACTTTTGTTCTTCTCCTTTTTGCTTCCCATTTGTATCTGACTATAGCCTAACATATGAATCACTTCACTTCCTCATTCTTCTCTCTTCCACAACCAATAAAAAAATTAAAACTTAAATGAAAATGAGAAGCGGTCCATCAAGAAGAGAAAGAAGGGGAAGATCATTCAGCAAGGCAGAACAGCTTATGCAAGACAGGTTCAGTAAGGGATTATTGTTTCACCTTGGCTACAATGTGGGGGTGAAAAGAGGGAAGCTTACCTGGAAGTGAAGCCAGAAGGATAGACTGGGGCCAGATTATAAAGACCTTCAATGGCATACTGAGGAATTTGGTCTTTATACTGTAGTACATGGGGAATCATGGAACTTTTAAGTATGACAATGCATATTCTGAAATGACTGAGTTGTAAAAAAAAAAAACACAACAATGATACCTCATTCTTTTAGTAATGGGGAAGATAGATGGGAGAGTAAAGACTGGAGACAGAGACCAGTTAGGAGGCTAATCATCATGGCAACAGTTGATGAGGCCCTAACTGATGGCATTGCCAGTGAAATGCAATAGAAGGACAGATTTGAGATAGACACAATGAGACCTGAGTGACTTTTCAAACATGGAGCATTGGATGGGCACCTGGGTGGCTGAGTCGGTTAAGTATCTGCTTTGTCTCAGGTCATGAGCCCAGGATCCTGGGATCAAGTACCACATTGGGCTCCCTGCTCAGTCTGCATCTCCCTTTCCCTCTGCCCTCCCCACCACTTGTGCTCTTGGTATCTCTGTTTCTCTCTCACAAATAAATAAATAAAATCTTTAAAGAAAAAAACATGGAGCATTGGAGAAGGAGTAAGAGGGAAAAAAGTCTAACTTGGAAAATTAAGTGGATGGTAACAACAATTAATCATGGAAGAATAGGTTTTGTGGGAAAGTTGCTGTCCTCAATTTTGGACACAGTGTTTTTGAAGACCCTGTGGGATATCCAGATAGAAATGCCCAGTGCGGGTTGAGAGGAAGATGGTGGTGGAATAGGAGAACCCTAGGCTTGCTTCATCTAATGAACACAACTAGATAACTAAAAATCATCCTAAATATCCCAGAAATATACATGAAGACTGTCAGAAAAAAACTCCTCAAATAAAGGGAGAGAAGAGGCCATATTGAAGAATATAGGAAGTGTGGAGAGGGGACTTAGGGGAGAGAGGGATCTCAGGTGCTGTGGAGGGGAGAGAGCTATGGTTGCAGAGACGGGCAAGAGAGAAACCAGCACACAGAAGAATGCACGAGGAGAACACTTCCCTAAAGCCATTGGCTTGGAAAATGAGAGTGGTTAAATTTCCTGAATTCTTGAACCTGGGGGGTTTAAAGCATGGAGTTTTAAAGGAGAATGGGTTTGGC
This sequence comes from Ursus americanus, assembly GCF_024610735.1. Taxonomy (NCBI): domain Eukaryota; kingdom Metazoa; phylum Chordata; class Mammalia; order Carnivora; family Ursidae; genus Ursus; species Ursus americanus. Next base: position 68,119,336 of record NC_142164.1, read on the forward strand.
TGAGATAGAGGCCTGGAGGCACTGTGCTGCTCCTGGAAAGAAAGCAGGCAAACAACCCAGGGACAGACACCATGGAAAAAGTGATCTGAAAAACACCTGCAGAACACAGGGGAGACTGTTCAGTCTTCTCAGAGCGCATCTCTGAGAGACAGTGTTCATGGAGATACATCCAGGAACAGAGGAGCTGGCTGGTGCCATTTCATGCCACATCCCTCAGCATAAACACAAAGCCACCTGCAGGAAGCACAACAAACAAAGCCTAGAGACAGGAGAAGGAAGGAAATAATGAAGACTAAAGCAGAAAGAAATGAAATAGAACCTACGAATACCCCAAAAAACAGACCAATGAAAGCAGGAGCTGGTTCTTTGAAAAAATTAACAAAATTGATAAACCTCTAGCCAGACTTACAAAAAAAAAGAAAATAGAAAGGACCCAAACAAATAAAATCACAAATGAGAAAGGAGAAACAACTACCAACACCACGGAAATACAAGCAATTAGAATATTATGAAAAAACACATGCCAGCAAATTGGACAACCTGGAAGAAGTGGATACATTCCTAGAAACATACAAATGACCAAAACTGAAACAGGAAGAAATAGAAAGCTTCAACAAACTGATAACCAGCAAAGAAAGTGAATCAGTAATCAAAAATCTCCCAACAAGTACAAGTCCAGGGCCAGATGGTTTCACAGGGGAATTCTACCAAACATTTAAAGAACAGTTAATACCTATTCTCAAACTATTCCAAAAAAAAAATAAAATAAAAACCAGAAATGGAAGGAAAACTTCTAAATTCATTCTATGAGGCCAGCATTACCCTGATACCAAAACCAGATAAAGACTCCATTAAAAAAAAAAAAAAGAGAACGAGGGGCCAATATCCCTCATGAACATGGATGCAAAAATTCTCAATAAAATGCTAGCAAACCAAATCCAATAGTACATTAAAAGAACCATTCATCAGGATCAACTGGGATCTATTCCTGGGCTGCAAGGGTGGCTCAATATTCAACAATCTACGTGATATACCACATTAATAAAAGGAAAAGAACCATATGATCCTTTCAATAGATGCAGAAAAAGCATGTGACAATGTACAACATCCATTCATGATAAAAACCCTCAACAAAGTAGGCTTAGAGGGACCCTCTAACATACCTCAACATAGTAAAGGCCATATATGAAAAGCCCATAGCTAATATCATCCTCTCTGGGGGGGAAATGAGTTTTTCCTCTATGGTCAGGAACAAGACAAGGGATGTCCACTCTCACCACTGTCATTTAACATAGCACTGGAAGGCCAAGCCACAGGAAGCATGCAACAAAAAGAAATAAAAGGCATCCAAATTGCCAGGAAGAAGTGAAACGTTCACTATTTGCAGATGACATGGCACTCTATATAGAAAACTCTAAAGGTTCTACCCCAAAATTGCTAGAACTCATACAGGAATTCAGCAAAGTGGCAGGATATAAAATCAATGCACAGAAGTCAGTTGCATTTCTATACACTAGCAATGAGGCAGAAGAAAGAGAAATTGGGGAATCGATCCCATTTACGATTGCACCAAAACCCAAAAGATGCCTAGGAAGAAACCTAACCAAAGAGGAAAAGGTCTGTACTCTGACTTTTGTAGTCTGAAAACTACAAAACACTGAAGAAAGAAATTGAAGATGACACAAAGAAATGGCAAAATGTTCCACACTCATGGGTTGGAAGAACAAATGTTGTGGAAAATCTATATTGCCCAAAGCAATCTACACATTTAATGCAATCCCTATGAAAATAACAACAGCATTTTTCACAGAGCTAGAATAAACAATCCTAAAATTTGTATGGAACCACAAAAGACCCCCGAATAGCCCAAGCAGCCTTGAAAAGAAAAAGCCAAGCTGGTGGCATCACGATTCTGGACTTCAACTTATATTACAAATCTGTAGTGATCAAGACAGTATGGTAGTGGCACAAAAACAGACACATAGATCAATGGAACAGAATAGAAATCCCAGAAATGAACCCACAACTATGGTCAGTTAATCCTTGACAAAGCAGGAATGAATATTCAGTGTGAAAAAGACAGTCTCCTCAGCAACTGGTGTTGGGAAAAGTGGACAGCAACATGCAAAAGAATGAAACTGGACCACTTTTCTTACACCATACACAAGAATAAATTCAAAATGGATAAAGACCTAAATTTGTGATACAGGAAAGCATTAAAATTCTAGAGGAGCACACAAGCAGAAACTCCTTTGACCTTGTCCATAGCAACTTCTTACTAGATATGTCTCCTGAGGCAAGGGAAACACAAGCAAAAATAAAGTTTGGGACTTCATCAAGATAAAAAGCTTCTGCACAGTGAAGGAAACAATCAACAAAACTGAAGGGCAACCTACAGAATGGGAGAAGATATTTGCAAATGACATATCCAATTAAGGGTTAGTAACCAATGTGTATAAAGAACTTATAAAACTCAACACCCCAAAAACAAATAATCCAGTTAAAAAATGGGCAGAAGACAGGAATAGTCATTTTTTTCAAAGAAGACATCCAGATGGCCAACAGGCACATGAAAAGATGCTCAACATCACTCATCAGGGAAATGGAAATCAAACCTACAATGCGATGCCAACTCACGTATGTCAGAATGGCTAAAATCAACAACACAAGAAACAACAGTTGTTGGTGAAGATGTGGAGAAAGGGGAGCCCTCTTGCACTATTGGTGGGAATGCTAACTGGTGCAGGCATGCTGGAAAACAGTATGGAGATAAAAATAGAACTTCACTATGATCCAGCAATTGCAGCACTAGGTATTTACTGAAAGAATAGAAAAATACTAATTCAAAGGGATACCTGCACCCTGGTGTTTATAGCAGCATTATCTACAGTAGCCAAAATATGGAAACAGCCCATGTCCAACTGACGACTGGATAAAGAAGAGGTTGTGAGCGTCACACACACACACACACACACACACACACACACACACACAGAGGCATATTAGCCATTAAAAGGAATGAAATCTTGCCATTTGCAACTACTTGGGTGGAGGTAGAGAGTATTATGCTAAGTGAAATAAGTCAGTCAGAGAAAGACAAATACCATATAATTTTACTCATATGTGGAATTTAAGAAACAAAACAAATGAGCAAAGGGGAAAAAATGGAGAGAGAGAGACAAACCAAGTAACACAATCTTAATTATAGAGAACAAACATGTTTACTAGAAGAGAGGGGGTTGGGGGTGGGGTTAATATGTGGTGGGCATAAGGAGGGCACTTGTGATCGGCACAGGGCATTGTATGGAAGTGTCGAATTACTCTATTGTACGCCTGAAACTATTATTACACTGTATGTTCACTAACTGGAATTTAAATAAAACTTAAATAAGGGAGGAAATGTCCAGTAGGTAACTGCAACTTTGAATAGTAGTTGGGGTTGAACCCACAGAGATTTAAGGGTAGAACTGTTGAGTACTGCCACTGTGCAACTCCATGGGGCATTTACATTTACCACAATATTAATAGTGGCCCTTTGGTGGATTCTCAGTATTTCGTGGTGATTTAAACCATGAATAGAAATAAGATCACTCAGGAAGTGAGTATAAATAGACTTAGGAAAGAAGTAAAAAAACAATGCTATGGAAATAGCCCTGGGACCAGCTATTTTCTGGGATGTTCTGGGAACACTCTACAGGGCTTCATTCTTTAGGATTATCTCTTTCCTCCAGCTCTTCCCAGACAAGACTAATATAGTACTGATAGTACTATATATAGTACTATATATAGTAGTATATTCAGTACAATATAGTACTGAAGCACATCAAGAAGCTGGAGAAAGCTGGTTTGATCCCTAAGGCAAAGGATGATTCACGTTTTGCATGACATTTGCCCTTCCACCTTGCCCTTCTCCCTATGAGAGATAATCACAGAATATAGTCTTTGGGCCAATTTCTCTGAGCTCCACTAGCCTCCCATAGTCTAACACTCAAAGGATTGTTCTGACACCTGAGATATTTCTTTGTATCTCGGTTACGGGGCTTTCTAAATCTGCCAGAGAGGTAGCCCAACTTATAAGCATAGATCTAGATGTTTTGAAACATTTGGATGGAATAATTTCCCTTTTTTCTTTTTTTTTAAAGATTTTATTTATTTATTTGAGAGAGAGAGATAGCGAGAGATAGAGCATGAGCAAGGGAGAGAGGAAGAAGCAGGCTCCCTGCTCAGCTGAGCAGGGAGCCTGACTCGGGGCTCAATCCCAGGACCCTGGGATCATGACCTGAACCGAAGGCAGATGCTTAACCAACTGAGCCACCCAGGCACCCCTCACTTCCTATTTTTCAAATGGGCTCTTTGACACTGGCCTGGAAGAGTAACCCATCCCCTTGCTTTGCCTTTCCCGTTCTGATTTCTAGAGTCTTAGTGAAATGTTTTTCCTCCTTTACCCACAGTTCTCAAGGCAGAGTTCCTGGAGATGAGAGTTGAGGCCTCTGGTATGTAGTCTCCACTCCTGATTACAGAACCTTGTAACACGTAAGCCTTTATGGGATCTGAGATTTTGAGGACTAAAATATCTTGTGGTTCCAGAGGGTAGGAACACCCTCAATGTCTCAGTTCATTAACCTATAATTATGTGACCCTTAAACTTACTGCCTTCCAATTCTGAGGTTCCCTGTGTTTTTAAGTTTCCTTCCTCTTTCCTTTCTTTCTCCCTCTACCAAATTACAGTGTAGTTTTACAAGTTGCCTTTGGATAAAGTTCATTAGGAATCCTAGACTGTGACATTTGTGGCAAGTACGTTTCGTTCTCTTAGCCTCAAATTCCCAATTTGTAAAATTAAAAGTTTGGAACCCTCTAACTCTGACACCCTTTGGGTCTATAAGAAAATCAGTAACCTCGCTTTTGGTATTATAGCAAGTACCATGAGTCCACTTCAGTATCATGTAGGGACTTCACACCTTCAGACCAAATCACTATTCAAGTCTTACCTCCCCCCACCCGAACCTTTATCCTTAGTCCTTTATATTTGTTTAATGCAAAGTACTTTCACGTCCATTATTTCATTTGATCCATATCATATGCCAGAATAAGGAGGATAATATGTATTTTAACTTAGCAATAAAGGAACTGAGGTTCAGAGGGGATAAGTTAACTTGTTAAGGTCACAGGAGCCACAAAGATCATACAATTTTTTTTTCTCTACCTAGGAGTTATAATTGTTTGTCTATCAGATTGCTGGCAAGCCTAGGTCTGACATGAACCAATATACACATAAATGAGATCTGGGTATCTGGAGGAAAGCTCTCCATTTGTTCCCCAGCTTTCCTTTACTTCCTATCACTGCCAGTCCTCAGAGGTCCATGGGTCGGTAAGCTTTTCCTTATCATCCCTCATGGAAGTGAAGTCCCAGAAAAGAAATTTGTAGTCAGTATAGGGCCATAAAGGCAGTGGCTACATTGTAGGTAGATAGTCTCAAAGGTATCAGGCTTCATCTTCTATAGACTTTTGGGGGATTAGAGTTGAAGTCAAATGCACAGTTTCCAGCCCTGATTATAGCACCATCTTAGGCCTGTTTCATGGCATCTGAGTCATAAGGGCCTTTTCCTAGCCAGCTTCTGTTGCTCAGAAGATTAGCTACCAGTTATCTGATTAGCTATCTACCAAGAGAGGCCTCACTTCTCAATGGCTGATAAGTACTTGACCAGTCTTAGCTAATTACCTACTCTCTTCTTTCCTTTTCAGGTTTTAAAATCCTTGGCCTCAGGGGACCCTTCACAGGTTCTGGAAGGGTCTTCTTCAAACTCTTCTGTGCTGAGTCATTTTGTGCTGAAGAGAGCAGCTCCTTCCTGGCCCTGCACCTTCAGGCTCTAGGATGCTATAAAATAAGGGGTACATGTCTTAGACACAGGTTTATTTCTCTTATGTATTCTGTCTTCATTCCCTCAGAAGGTCTATGTTGAGCTCCTATAGGATTGTGAATGGCTGAACTCCCTCAAGCCAGACTGCAGAAACCAAGCTGTTTACTGACCTGAGTCGAAGAAAGGAGCTTAGTTTTCAACTCTCCTCTGATTTTCCTGTCTCCTCAAAAGACCATCAGACTCTGAAATATTTGGGAGTAAAGACTGATCTCAGAGGTCTTACCCTGAAGTAAAAGCTACTTGAGTTGGAGCCATTGTTTACCTTGGAAGTAGAAGAGTAGGAATGTTTGCCAAACATTGGAGAATCTTAACATTGTCTCTTACTGAGGATAATGACCCTGGTACCAGGTTGGAGCTCTGGCACTGCAGTATATTGCCAAGAACCTGTCTGCTCCTATTGGGCCAGACAGCATGGGTGATACCAACCACAACTTCATGTGAACTCAGGACGGCGGCCTTTCTGTTTTTGCATACAACCACTTAGGACAAATCTGCAAGGAATATTTTGCATGTTGAAGCCTAGGTCTGTTTGAATTATTTTTCCTCCTATTTTTTTTCCTGACAGCTTCATTTCTAAACAATCAAGAATGAAAACAGTTCTTTAAAAAAGGCAGACTGTATTTGTCCTGCAGAAGTTCCATTTTTGGGTCAAATACTGGGAAAAAATGTTAAGATGGATTGAGGCCAGGCAGCTGGCACTGTTGCTTCATGTTTGCCTTCTGCAGATAAGCTCCTTTATCTCCTCCAAGAAACAACTCCTAACCCAGTGTCCCTCAATTCAGAAACTCCATGAAGCTTCTGAAATGGTATGCAGAATTCCATGACAATGTGCCTTTTCTGGGGAGATGGTCCATGACATTCTACTGAATTTCAAATGGGCCTGTGACCCAATAAAGGTTAAGAACCACAGCACTTGAGATAAAAGACTCTTTACAACCCATAAAGTATTTGATTGGAAGGGCCTTCCAAAATTATTTAGTCTAACTGCCTACTTTACTATTGGAGAAACTGAGGCAAGTTATCAGCCATGCCTAAACAAGTTCATAGGTCCTTGGCCTCCTGTACAAGTTTCTTTCCATTATACACTTGTCTAACAAGGGGCCTTATGATGGGTGGCTTTAGTGGTCATCATTTTGAGTGTTTGGCTTTTACCCTCTTTCTTGAGCCTCCCATATTTATCATCAGGTGGAAACTTTCATACATAATGTCCTGGTGCTCCATTTGCCATCTTAGTCATTGGAAAGGAACTAAAACACAACTGGTATAGGGACTTAGAAATCTGAGTAGACATTTCTGATTCTTGTTTATTGATGGGAAGCTGCTGGAGAAAGTGTCACTGCTTGTGTTCCCATGCTCTCTGGGCCATAACCTGTCTTTAGGGTCTGTGTAATTATAACATGGCCAAGTGTGAGAAAAAGGACCTTCCTACTTGGACCCTTCTAGCAAGACCCTGACTATGGAACTGAGAGAGAAGCATAGACATGGGTGGAGGAAGGAGAAGGAGAGGAGAAAGGAGACGGAGATGGAGGAAGGGGAAGAGAGAGAGAATACACCCATGCCCTAACCAACTCTGAGATGCCTTTTAAACAGTGCTACTGAAAGATGATACCCACATTCAAGACTGAACTCAACATGACCCATTGGTGAATTAGTTGACATGTAGGCCTTTGTGGAAGTAATTGAGTGGAAACTTGATACTATTCCCAATAAAGACATGCCTAGATGACCACATAAAACTCTCTCAGCTCTAGTCAGTCTCAAAGGCCAAGTTAATGAGAACCAGGAGCAAGAGAGCCAAGTGACCACCATTCTACCTGAAGCTCACCCGCAAAGGAAGTTGCTGTGAGACTGCTGGCCTCACCCAGGAAGTGCTTGTTGAGCCCTGTTCTCAGAGCTGTGGCCTCTCTGCTTGCTCTGCCCCATTAGATAACTAATTAAAGCAAGTAAGTGTATAGATTTTGGCCAGAGAAGCCATAGCCAATGGGGCCTAAGTACATTTGAAGATGGTAGGGACATCATTTCACTCTTGTTTTCTTGGGGGAGGAGATCCCATAATCACCACTACAAATATTGAAAGATTATTGAGAATCAGAGAAAGCCACTGCAGTCCGAGTTGAATAGATGTCCCAGAAATGTGACCATGAGATTGCTGTGTGTTTTATGGGACATGGATCAAGATCCTGGCCTAGAAAGTTGAGACCACCAGTCTGGCTGGAGACCAGGAAGCAGTAGCTGGATAGCTCTGCTCCTGCCCTGGGCTATACGCAAGGAATGCCCAAAAATGAACCTCAGTGCCTCCCTGTTTTGCACTCTAATTTAAAGAGCAAAAGTTTCTGTGGTGAGGCACACTGTCATGGAATGAGACTGGCTTGGCCCAGGCTTGTTGGGTGGATGGTCATTCAGAAGAGGCTATGGGAATGGGGTGATAATTGAAGAGTGACAACTATAGGAAAATATCTGCGTACCTTGGCCAGCAGATTAGAGAAACTGGCAATGGATGAACCATAAATCTTGAACTGACAGTGGTAACATTTATTAAGCACCTCAGTTCTAAGTGCTTCATATACGTAATCTCTTTTGTCCTTACAACAATCATGCAGGTAGATGCTATTCCCTCATTTTACAGATGAAAGAATTATGGTCCCGGAGGATAAAGTCACTGGCTCAAGGTCTCACAGAAAGTAAATAACAGGACTGTGATTCGAATCCAGGCCTCTCTGACTCTGTACCCCATGCTGTTTTCTCTTTGCTGCACAGAGTCTACATTACTGAAAATGGATGACTCTGTTTCTGCCTAATAAAATATTTAAAAATCAAGCATTTGAAGGGAAGTAGGGGATGAAGGTTTAGTTTACAGGGAAACAAAAACTGGACTGGAAGAGATTTGTGAGTTGGGCTGTCTCCTCACCTTCCATATACCCATTTGGTAATGTTTTAAAAAGGATCATTCAATTTTACTTCATGAAATGAAGGATTTATTTTTTAGATGGTAGTTACTAAGTCTTTGGCTTAGCTGTTTTTCAAAGAAAAAAGGGTCCTTGTATGTGTCTATGTATTTTACCAAGGTTGTAGCATGTGTATTTTCAGTCCAAGAGACTGAAGACATCCACACATACAGTTTGAGAAGGAAAAAAGGTATTGGTGCCTCTCTGGTACTTAATGCCTTGGGGTCAAATCTTCACAAGGTTTTTTGTGGTGATAACAAAAGTTAAGAGATGATTTAGAATAAGAAGTATTATTGAAGTTTTTGCTTAAAAAAAGGTGGGAAGGTTGTCCAGCCACAGGGTGGGGGTGTGAAACTCAGCATCCAACTTTAGTAATAAAACAACATCATAATGAAATACTCTAGTATTTCTAAAATAATTGGTTTTCAAGGGGAAGTATCCTTCCCTTTTCTAGAAGTTCCTTGATTATGTAACAGCTAGAATATAAAGTAGTGGAGGAAGATGTATCTCTGTGACCAGAAAAAAAAATGCTTTCAAAAGAAGGTAGATCAATGATAGTAGTTTTAAAGTAGCTGCAAGCAAGTGGACTTGACACACTGCAAGCTCCAAAAGCTTCAGGAGCATTTAAAAATTGTGGAGAGAAGCAAGATACCTTGAAGAGATGCTTTTGATGAAGAAAAGCCTTCATTTTCACTGGGAAAAGAAGTACTTGATACCAAGAACATTAATAGATGTTAGAAAGACTGGCTATGGGAAATATATATGTGACATCAGACAAAAGAAAGAGATCCTGGGGCCCATTCATGTGACTTTCATTAAAATATGCAGACTGTCGGGTATTGATGGCGTCCATCTGCAGTTTTTTTTAATTTTATTTAAATTCAAGTTAGTTAGCATATAGTATATTATACGTTTCAGAGGTAGAATTTAGTGATTTATCAGTTGCATATATCCAGCTGCAGTTTTTTCATGGAAACAATCTTTAAGCATATTAGACATGATGATGGAGGCGCCATGCACCTCTCATGTCATCTTTTGCAGTTCTAAGGAAACCCAGGCCAGAATCTTTTTTATAACCAGGACTCTCAATCTATAGTCTACTTTGCATTAAACCCTTGTCATTTCCTCAGCCCTCACAACATCACTGCATGATGGGTAATAGCCCCATTTTACAGATAAGGAAAGTCTCATCTGGGAGATGAGAAGTGATTTTGCTCAAGGGTTAATAAAAATTTAGGACTGGAAGCTACAGAGGCCTTACTGTTTCTAATACATCACACTACCCCCTTAGTAGTAAAGGAATCCTGATGGTAAATAGAGAAGATGCTTAGAAATGAGACCGTTGGAAACAATATCTACAAGTCTTGCTGATCCAAATGTGGTCCATCATCCCCCTTAGCATCATCATTACCTGGGAGCTTGTTAGAAGCAGATTCTTGAGCACCACCACAGACATTTGTAATCAGAACCTTTATTTTAATAAGATCTCTATATTTCTGTGCACATTAAAGTCTGATAAACACTGATATAAGGCATTTGAAACAAAAAAGCAGGTTGAGCAAGGAGACCTTTTCGTGAGGCAAAGACCAAAAATGGTGGATAAGGCCAATATGGTTGTTGGGAGTGTTTACAAAGATTGTGTCCATAGCTGACTGCTTCTTAGAGTGATTTGTACATGGCCTTGTATTTTGATAGCATGTCAGTGAAGTTTCTCCACTTCAGAGAATAGTGAAATGAGCCTAGGGAAAAAGACTGAAAATTACTTGATTTTCAAATCTTTGCCCACTAAAAGCAGTGGAAGGGTGACATGCGGCAGTGGAAAGAACTCCTTTCAGAAGCCCTGGGGGTTCTAGATTTGCCTATGTCACTGACTCTCTTTAATGCTCAGCAAGTACCTCCCTCTCTCTAGGTCTCAAATTGTCTTTATTTTTTTTAAATTTAAATTCAGTTAGCCAACATAGATTGTATCATTTGTTTTTGATGTAGAGTTCAATGGTTCATTAGTTGCATATAATACCCAGAGCTCATCACATCACGTGCCCTCCTTAATGCCCATCATCCAGTTACTCCATCCCCCCCACTCCCTTCTGTAACCCTCAGTTTGTTTCCCGGAGTCAAGAGTCTCTCATGGTTTGTCTCCCTCTCTGATTTCTTCCTGTTCAGTTTTCCCTCCCTTCCTGTATTATCCTCTGTGCTATTTCTTATATCCCACATTGAGTGTCTTTAAACAGGATAGTCTCAAAGTTCCTTTTAAGTTTTGGTGTTCTGTTATTCTCAGCTGTGGGTTTTGCTACAGATTACATTTAATTAAAACGTGGACAAATCTATAGGTTGTTGTCTGGCCCTAACTTAGCATCCTCAGTTCACATAAGAAGGGGTATTCTGGGAGGAAATCTCAGTCATTACAAAATAACATTAATGGGAACTGCCAGGAACTGAAAGGGGCATGACTAGTTAACCAGCTTGAAATTGGCTAGGAAAATTTTAAATTTGAAAACTTGGAAATTTGAGAATCAAATGCTTCAAACCACATACTTGGGATTCAACTCCTATATCCTAAATAGAGCTTACTTTGCATGATTTAATAAAACAAACTGCTCTGACTTGGGCTTTTAGGGGATAGTTTATTGGGGGTAGGCAGGGCATATAAAAAGGAGAGAACTTCCATTTATCCCCCATCTGCTGCTCATCTCTCCAGGTGATTCTGATGCCTATTAGCTGAAGACAACTAGCTATAATATAACCTCTTAAAATGGAAAAAACAGACCCAGAGAGGAGAAGGGACTTGTCTAAGGCCACATGCCAGAGACAATGGCAGAAAACAGGCGATCATAGTTCAACTCTCCTTTCTTTGGGTGACTAGTTTACCCAAATCATATCTGCTTCTAGCAGCAGAACACACACTGGGGAGGACTAATAGACCCTATACCTGGGTATTTTGTCCCCATCACATGTTTACAGTTGTTGCTTCAGTCAAACCTCACACAGCCATATCATCTAGGTAGAGCAGAGATGATTACTCTCATTTTATTGAGGCTGAGAGACGTGACACAACGTGACTAAGGACATGCAAGTAGTAAATAAACTTGGACCTAGGTTTTCTGATTTCATCAAGACGTTTTGCCCCATTTGACAGATGTACAAATTGAGGCTCAGAGCATTGTATTAGTTTTCTGTTGCTGCTGTAACAAATGACTACAAATTGAGCAGCTTATAACAACATCCATTTATTCTCTCACAGTTTCTGTAGGTCACAAGTTCAGCATAGTGTGGCTGGATTCTCTTCTTAGGGTATCACTGAACTAAAATCAAGATAACAGCTGGGGTTGTGGTTGTCATTTGGGGCTCAGAATCTTCTTCCAAGCTCACTGATTATTGGCAGAATTCAGTTCCTTGTTGTTACATAACTGAGGTCATCAATTTTTTGGACATGTGCCCATCTCCATAGTCAAGCTAACAATGGCATGTCAAATCCTTCTGCTTCCCCTTTTGCATCTCTCTGACTTCCTCTTTTACCTCTGCTGTTAAGGGCTTAAATCTTTTATTGGAGTGATTTCATTGGGCCCACACAGATAATTCAGGATAGTCTCCCTATTTTAAAGTCAGTAGGACAATCACATTTCAGCATCTCTTTTACCATATAATTACAGTTCTAAAGATTAAGACATAAAATATTATTGGGGGTCATAATGTTGCTTAACATTGAAGCAGCTACCTACAGAAGCTCTGCCTTTCACTATAAAGACACATGGTTGTCAAGATCTTTATCCTGGGGAAGAAAAAAATTACCATTTGCATCCCACTTAGATGAGCAGTTTGAAACTCTGATGCTGTTCAACTTCTCCCATCTCTCAGATTCACTCAGACACAATTGGGCAACACATCACAGAATGTGGTAGCTGGAGTGCAAGGGGGGCTCTTTGGAAGCTGATGGTGTTCCTAGACGGCACCTTGATGCTGGTGAACAATTCTTTAACTAGTCTCATTCTGTCTAGGACAGGGGGAAGCAGCTTCCCCAAAGGCCCAAATGAGATATGTACTTCCCATATAACTTGACCAGAAGGGCTAACGCTTACATAGCATACACCGTATGCCAAATATGTCTTTATGTGCTTTTAAATGCATTTATTGAATTTGTCCTGATATTTCTATGAGATAAGTAGTGGTAATAACTCCGTTTTATAGATGAGAAAACTAAGGCACAGAATGGTTATGCCATTTGTCCAAGTTCTCAGAGCCAGGAAATGGTGAATTCCTCTGTGGCTAATCAGACAGAGAAAATTCTCCTAGAGGAGACATCGAGGCCAAATTCATTTAAAAGTCCCTTGCACTTTTGATTCTCTAAGCTTACCCTCAGGGTCCTGGAATTCTGGGAACCCAAGTGAGCACAGCTGAACTTTCTGAAAGAGTATGTTAAATTTAGACTTAGTGGGTTTTACGGAGCCAATGGATTACAAAGTGAAGGTTCCCAATCTTTTCTCAGAGGCTGGAGGAAAAGGAGACTGTCAGTCCATGTGAATGAGGTCAAGATGGGTTGGCCCAAGGAATGTTCTCTCCGGAGTAGAATTTCCACTTGGTGCCTCCACGTGAGATAGATCTCCCTGTTTTGGTGGATGTTGAAGTTGTACTACTTTCTGTGACTCTCTGTGAAGCCTATTTCATGAAGGCCCAAGCCCTCAGAATGCCCAAAAAGAGGTACCTAAAATTAAGCCTGCAAAAGAGGGCTTTCCTGGTCCTGGAGAACAAAACTAGGCAGTGGTCTTCTCTATACTGGCCCTTTCCCAGCCCTTGGCAAGCCTGTGGGAACTGAGTTTACACAAGTGTCGTCACACCTGGATTTACTCCTCTGGCTTCTGCTTCCTTAGCTACTCCCATCTAGGTCCCATGATGCTACCAACCTATTGTATTTCCCAGACCCATTAAGATATGAGGTAGGTGGGGTATGAACAACCTCAGTCCGAACTTGCTCACCTTTTCTCCAACCCTACTATCATCCTGCAGGACTCAGAATTCTGTCTCCCTTATTGAGCTAAGATCTACAAGGACTCAATAAAGACTGATTTCCTCTGTTGCTCCCTGTGTCTTCTTTGCTAGCCATTGCAGATCAGATCTTGGCCTCTAATTCCTGTGGAAAGAATTTAAAATACTATTATCTATATTCATGCCTCAATCACCATGGGCAAGTTATTTCACCCTAGTAACTGTGGTTGGCCCTTAAGGAATGCTCAATTAATATTAACCATAGTCATAAAAATAGTAACCAGAAGTAGTCGTAGAAGAAGTGGTGGTGGTGGTGGTGGTGGTGGTGGTGGTGGTGGTGGTAACAGCAGCTGCCTCAGTTGCTATCCAGGAATAGAATCTTTCCTATACCCATTCAGAGCTGGTGGATCATGCTCTGTCATTCAAGATCTTCCCAAATGTTATCTGCCACTGGATTCTTAGATTCTTCAATGAGTGTAACCTGTTTGGTTGGAAACTATTATCTCCTTGTAACTAGCCATCCTGACCCCTACTAACCTATCTATGTTATTCCCATAACTGGCTCGGCTCCTCCCATACTTGTTCTCTCATACAGAAGTTTCATGCCAAAAAGAGTCCCAACTACTCTGCCCTGTGCAGTTGCCAACAGTCAGATCTGGAGGATTTCTATGCCTTGAGGTCTGATTGGTGCTTTTTCTTCCTATGACAATTAAGCTCCTGGTGATGTGGCTGAGGTACCTCCATCTTTTGAGAACCCCTTGGGATATTTTGGAGAGCAGCTATCTTCCCACTTTCCCTTATTTTCTCTTACTCTCCCTCCTACATTGTTTAATCCTACTGTCATTAAAATTGTGCTTATGGTACTTCCACAAAATCACTCAGTGAAAGGGTGGACAAGTCCTACAGGTAAGATAGAAAGAAGCCCTATCCTGCCACTGGATGATTTCACACTTAATTGTAAATTAATCCTGGGCTCTTGGCTGTCCAGGTGTATTTATGTCCAGAAAAATATCACATTATTTTCACTGTAATGAATAAGACATCACAAATTTGTTAGGAAATGGGTCTAAAGAGTTTTTAAATAAACTTAAAGAGCTTTGGGAAAGAAGCAGAGTCAGCCAAGTAGCCAGGCCAATCCTACTGTGACAAAGGGAGAAAAGGACTCAGCCCTGACCACAAATATATAGGTTATGAGAATCCGATCCAGAACCTTTATATAATTTGTGCCTCTAGAATTCAGGTCATTGGGAGTTGAGACAAGGCCCACAGTGGAGTTAGGGGTCCCCTGAGACTAAGGAAAGGAAATAAACATTGTGCCAAGCGTGAAGTGGGAGAGGCCTGAATCCTTGCGTCTTTCTAGGGGATCTGGCTAAGTGTTAGGGTGGTAACTGGGTGAAAAAAGAGTACTACCACCTGGCAGGCACATCACATACACTGTATGTACATTATCTCATTTAAGCCTCTCCAATACTTAATTTTAGTCCCATTTTACAGATCAAGAGACTGAGATCCAGAAAAATCATTACTTGCTCAAAATCACATAGAGATTAAATGGAGTCCTTAGCTTATAAAAATACGGCATATTTTCGTTATTGAAAACTTTTTTAACACTGAAGGTCCCCAAACTCAGTTGAACTGCCATCTGTAAAAGAAACTTCTCATTATGGTGCTGCAAGAGGTGGGGCATGGGGTAAGTAATAAATATACATCCAGTGCCTGAAGCAAGTTGGGGATAGGGAAGCACAGGACTACCTCTAGTTTATTTTTTATTTTTTTAAATATGTTATTTATATGAGAGAGAGAGAGAGAGAATCTGGAGCAGACTCCCCACTGAGCAAGGAGCCTGATGTGGGGCTCAATCCCAGGACCCTGGAATCATGACCTGAGCCAAAGGCAAACACCAACAGACTGAGCCATCCAGGTGCCCTACGGCTACCTCTAGTTTATATGGAGGCTTTGTGTGAATTAGAAAAAAACACCCATTGCTCAAGACACATTACAGCCATCTGCCAGAAAAATTTAGTAAGTAGTCAAATCTCTGATTGAAAGGTGAGAGGCACCCCATTAAAATGTGGCCATCACAACTACATTCTGTGGCCCTGGGAAGGTGCCCAGAAGTGCAAAGGAGGTTAAATAATCATGGAACTAACTGAGGCATTAATGAGTGTGCCTCAGATCAATCTAAGGACTTGAAGATTATTCTACATATCAAGGCCTGCATGGTTCTAAGGGAAAAGGAATTATGGAAGCTAAGTTAGAGGGAAAGAAGAGCTTTGAACTTATAGAATTAACTTATATTTTTGAAGCCCTGAAAGCTTTACATTGGTGACTAAGAGAAAGAATTACTCAATGGAAGTGTAAAGGCCATCTGCTAGGCTGTTACACAACACATCTCATTTATTTCTCATAATAGGTCTAGGAGAGACAGTGCTATCCTAATTCGAGATATGTAGAAACTGAAGCTCTACAATTTTTTTCCAAGTCTTTTTTTTTTAACTCCAATATAGTTAACATACAGTGTGATATTAGTTTCAGGTGTATGATACAGTAGGTCAACAATTCCATACATCACCCAGTAGTCATCACAACAAGTATACTCCTTACCATCTGCCCCCCCCCCCCCCCGGTAATCATCAGTTTGTTCGCTATAGTTAAGAGTTCTTTCTTGGTTTCTCTCTCTCTCTCTCTCCCTTACTTTTTACCTTTGCTCATTTATTTCGTTTCTTAAATTCCACATATGAGTGAAATCATGGTAGTTGTTTTCTCTGACTGACGTATTTCACCTAGCACAATACTCTCTACCTCCATCAACGTCATTGCAAATAGCAAGATTTCATTTCTTTTCCTGGCTAATATTCCATTGTGAATATATACCATTTCTTCTTTTTTAATTTAAATTCAGTTAATTAGCATATAGTGTAATATTCGTTTCAGAGGTAGAGTTTAGTGATTCATCAGTTGCATATAACACCCAGTGCTCATTACATGAAGTGCCTTCCTTAATGCCCATCACCCAGTTACCCCATCCTGCCACCCACCTCCCCTCCAGCAACCCTCACTTTATTTCTTATAGTTAAGTCTCTTATGCTTTGTCTCCCTCTCTGATTTTGTCTTCTTTTCTTTTCCTTCCCTTTCCCAATGTTCATCTGCTTTGTTTTTTAAATTCCACATGTAAATGAAATCATATGATATTTGTCTTTCTCTAATGGACTTATTTTGCTTAGCATAATGCCCTCTAGTTCCATCCATGTTGTTGCAAATGACAAGATTTCATTCTTCTTCATGGCTATAAACATTGGGTTATATGTGCACATTTGAATTACTATGTTTGTATCTTTTGTATAAATACCTAGTAGAGCATTTGCTGAGTTGTAGGGTATTTCTATTTTTAACTATTTGAGAAACCTCCATAGTTTTTTCCCAAAATGGCTGTATCAGTTTCCATTCCGACCAACAGTGTAAGAGGTTTCACCTTTCCCACATCCTCACCAACATCTGTTGCTTCCTGGGTTGTTAATTTTAGCCATTCTGACTGGTGTGAGGTGGTATTGTGGTTTTGATTTGTATTTCCTGATGGCTAGTGATGTTGAGCATTTCTTCATGTGTCTCTTGGCCATGTGTGTGTCTTCTTTGGAGAAATGTCTGTTCATGTCCTCTTCCCATTTCTTGACTGGATTTTTTGTTTTTTTGGGTATTGAGTTTGAAAAGTTCTTTATAGATCTTGGATATAGCCCTTTTTCTGATAAGACATTTGCAAATATCTTCTCCCATTCTGTAAGTTGTCCTTTAGTTTTGTCAACTGTTTCCTTTGCTGTGCAAAAGCTTTTTATCTTGGGGCGCCTGGGTGGCTCAGTCCTTAAGTGTCTGTCTTCGGCTCAAGTCATGATCCCATGGTCCTGGGATAGAGCCCCACATCAGGCTCCCTGCCCAGGGGGAAGCCTGCTTCTCCTGCTCCCACTCCCCCAGCTTGTGTTCCCTCTCTCATTCTCTCTCTCTCTCTCTGTGTGTGTCGAATAAATAAATAAAATCTTTTTTTAAAAAAGCTTTTTATCTTGATGAAGTCCCAATATTTCACTTTTGCTTTTGTTTCCCTTGCCTTCAAGATATGTCTAGCAAGAAGTTGCTGCAGCCAAGGTTAAAGAGGTTGCTGCTTGTGTTCTCCTCTGGGATTTTGATGGATTCCTGTCTCACATCTAGGTCTTTCATCCATTTTGAGTTTATTTTTGTGTATGGTGTAAAAAAGTGGTCTAGTTTCATTCTTCTGCATGTGGCTATCCCATTTTCCCAACACCATTTGTTAAAAAGACTGTCTTTTTCCATCGAATATCCCTTCCTGCTTTGTCAAACATTAGTTGGCCATAGAGTCGAGGGTCCATTTATGGGCTCTCTATTCTGTTCCATTGATCTATGTGTCTGTTTTTGGACTAATACCATAGTGTCTTCATGAACACAGCATAGCTTGAAGTCCAGAATTGTGATGCCACCAGCTTTGGCTTTCTTTTTCAACATCCCTTTGGCTATTTAGGGTCTTTTCTGATTCCATACAAATTTTAGAATTATTTGTTCCAGCTCTGTGAAAAATGTCAATAGTATTTTGATAGGGATTGCACTGAATGTGTAGATTGCTTTGGATAGCATAGATATTTTAACAATATTTGTTCTTCCAATCTGTGAGCATGGAATGTTTTGCCATTTCTTTGTGTCTTCCTCAATTTCTGTCATAAGTGTTCTATAGTTTTCAGAGTACAGATCCTTTACCTGTTTAGTTATGTTTCTTCCTAGGTATCTTATGGGTTTTGGTGCAATTGTAAATGGGATCGATTCCCTGATTTCTCTTTCTTCTGCCTCATTGCTAGTGTATAGAAATTCATCTGAGTTCTGTGCATTGATTTCATATCCTGCCACCTTGCTGAATTTCTGTATGAGTTCTACAATTTTTTGGTGGAGTTTTTTGGATTTTCAACATAAGAGTATCATGTCATCTGTGAAAAGTGAAAGTTTGATTTATTTTTTACTAATTTGGATGCCTTTTATTTTTGTTGTCTGATTGCTGAGGCTAGGACTTCCAGTACTATGTTGAACAACAGTCGTGAGAGTGGACATTCCTGATATACTCCTGACCTTAGGGAGAAAGATCTCGGTTTTTCCCCATTGAAGATGATATTTGCTGTGGGTTTTTCCTGTATGACTTTTACGATATTAAGGTATGTTCCCTATATCACTAAACTGCAGAGAGTTTTAATTAAGAAAGGATGCTATAGGGGGCACCTGGGTGGCCCAGTCAGTTAAGCATCTGCCTTTGGCTCAGGTCATGGTCCCCGCATCAGGCTCCCTACTCAGCGGGGAATCTGCTTCTCCCTCTCTCTCTTCCCCTCCCCCCATCATGTGCATGCTCTCTCTCTCTCTCTCTCTCTCAAATAAATAAATAAAATCTTTAAAAAAGAAAGAAAGGATTCATACTTTCTCAAATGCTTTTTCCGTATCTATTGAGAGGGTCATAAGGTTCTTGTCCTTTCTTTTATTAATGTGGTCTATCACACTGATTGATTTACAGATGTCGAACCACCCTTGCAGCCCAGGAATAAATCCCACTTGATCATGGTGAATAATCCTTTTAATGTACTGTTGGATCCTATTAGCTAGTATCGTGGTAAGAATTTTTGCATCCATGTTCATCAGGGATATTGGTCTGTAATTCTCCTTTTCTGTGGGGTCTGTGTCTGGTTTGGGGATCAAGCTGATGCTGGCCTCATAGAATGAGTTTGGAAGTTTTCCTTCCATTTCTATTTTGTCTTTAAACAGATTCAGAAGAATAGGTATTGATTCTTTATTTTTTAATTTTTTAAATGATTTTTTATTATATTATGTTAGTCACCATACAGTACATCCCCGGTTTCCCATGTAAAGCTCGATGATTCATTAGTTGCATATAACACCCAGTGCACCATGCAATACATGCCCTCCTTACTACCCATCACCAGTCTATCCCATTCCCCCACCCCCCTCCCCTCTGAGGCCCTCAGTTTGTTTCTCATGGTCCATAGTCTCTCATGTTTCATTCCCCCTTCTGATTACCCCCCTTTCTTTATCCCTTTCTTCCCCTACCGATCATCCTATTTCTTATGTTCCATAGATGAGAGAAATCATAGGATATTTGTCTTTCTCTGCTTGACTTATTTCACTTAGCATTACTTCCTCCAGTGCGGTCCATGTTGCAGCAAATGTTGAGAATTCGTTCTTTCTGATAGCTGAGTAATATTCCATTGTATATATGGACCACATCTTCTTAATCCAGTCATCTGTTGAAGGGCATCTTGGCTCCTTCCACAGTTTAGCTATTGTGGACAATGCTGCTATGAACATTGGGGTGCATATGGCCCTTCTCTTCACTACGTCTGTATCTTTGGGGTAAATCCCCAGTAGTGCAATGGCTGGATCATAGGGTAGCTCAATTTTTAACTTTTTAAGGGACCTCCACACTGTTTTCCAGAGTGACTGTACCAACTTGCATTCCCACCAACAATGTAGGAGGGATCCCCTTTCTCCACATCCTCTCCAACATTTGTTGTTTCTTGCCTTGTCTGTTTTTGCCATTCTAACTGGAATCAGGTGGTATCTCAGTGTGGTTTTTATATGAATTTCCCTGATGGCTAATGATTTTGAACACTTTTTCATGTGTCTGTTAGCCATTTGTATGTCTTCATTGGAAAAGTGTCTGTTCATATCTTCTGCCCATTTTTTATTTGTTTATTTGTTTCTCGTGTATTGAGTTTGAAAAGTTCTTTATAGATCTTGGATACCAGTCTTTTATCTGTAGTGTCATTTGCAAATATCTTCTCCCATTCTGTGGGCTGCCTCTTAGTTTTTTTGACTGTTTCCTTGGCTGTGCAGAAGCTTTTTATCTTGATGAAGTCCCATAAATTCATTTTATCTTTTGTTTGTCTTGCCTTTGGAGATGTGTCATGAAAAAGGTTGCTTTGGCCGAAGTTGTAGAGGTTGCTGCCTATGTTCTCCTCTACAATTTTGATGGATTCCTGTCTCACATCGAGGTCTTTCATCCATTTGGAGTTTATTTTTGTGTATGGTGTGAGAGATTAAAGCAGGAAAAAACATACAGTGGAAAAAAAGTCTCTTCAGTAAATGGTGCTTGGAAAATTGGACAGCTACATGCAGTAGGTATTGATTCTTCTTTATGTGTTTACTAGAATTCAGCTGGGAGGCCACCTGGCCTGGACTCTTGTTTGTTGGGAGATTTTTTATTACTGCTTCAATTTCCTTGTTGGTTATGGGTGTGCTCAGGTTTTCTATTTCTTCCTGTTTCAGTTTTCATAGTTTATATGTTTCTAGGAATGCATCCATTTCTTCAAGATTGCCTAATTAGTTGGCATATAATTGCTCATAATATACTCTTCAGTGTTAGTTGTGATCTCTCCTCTTTCATTTATGATCTTATTTATTTGGGTCCTTTCCCCTTTCTTTTTGATAAGTCTGGCTAGGGGTTTATCAATCTTATTAATTTTTTCAAAGAACCAACTTCAAGCTTCATTGATCTGTTCTACCATTCTTTTGATTTCTAGTCACTGATTTCTGCTCTTACCTTTATTATTTCCCTTCTCCTGCTGGATTTGGGCTTTATTTGTTGTTCTTTTTCCAGCTCTTTTAGATGTAAGGTTAGGTTGTGTATTGGAGGCTTTTCTTGCTTCTTGAGGAAGGCCTGTATTGCTATATACTTGCCCCTTAGGACTACCTTTGCTGCATCCCAAAGGTTCTGAACTGTTGTGTTTTCATTTTCATTTGTTTCTGATGAGGTTGGGGAATATAAGTGAGGTTCAGTGGGGTGGAGTCCGGAGCCGATGACCAAGAAAGAATTCTTGAGGCGTCTTTGGTGCAAAATGGTGGTTTATTAAAGCATGGGGACAGGACCTGTGGGCAGAAAGAGCTGCTGCCCTGGGGTTGTGAGGAATGGCCCATTATATACTCTCAAGTTGGGAGCGGGTTAGGGATAGCGTAAGTCTCTAAGGAATTTTGGAAGCAAGGTTTCCAGGACCTTGAGGGGGCTAGCTGTTGTTGGGAAAAGGTAATTTATTACTGTCTAATAAAACCTGAGTCATGAGACCCTTCAAATGTATATCGGTGGGCCATATGCTTGGGGGATGATTGCCAACACATATCTTGGTGGGGGGGGGGTTAGAGATAAAGGAAGTTTCCAAAGGAATTTTTATACGTTAAAGTAGACTTACAGGATCTTGGTGGAGGGGATGGGGTCAGGCTAGGGCTGCCTTTTGCCCTTAACAAAGTATTAACATCCAGGCAGCTGAATTCCTAGAAGAATGTCACCGTGCCTGTTTCAAGGACTTGTCAATGGGCTATAGGTAGTAAGGACTGTTTCTTTGTCCTTTAGGGCAGCAAGGAGTGCCTGAGGAATCGCATACATCCCATGGGGGGAGGGAGGACAAAGCTTCTGCTTTGTCCTCAGCTTGCCTTCCATTCTCTCATCATTTCCATGTATTTTTTAAAATTCTTCTATGATTTCCTGGTTGACCCATTAATCTCTAGTATGATTCTATTTAGCTCCCATGTATTTGTGTTTCTTCCAAATTTTCTCCTGTGATTAAGTTCAAGTTTTAAAACATTGTGGTCTATAAATATGCATTGTATAATCTCAATCTTGTAGTACTGGTTGAGACCTGATTTGTTACCCAGTATGTGATCTATTCTGGAGAATGTTCCATGTGAACTTGAAAAAAAAAATGTGTGTTATCTTGCTTTATGATGAAATGCTCTGAATATGTCTGTGAAGCCCAGCTGGTCCAATGTGTCATTCAAAGCCCTTGTTTCTTTGTTGATCTGCTTAGATGATCTGTCCATTGCTGTGAGTGGGGTGTTTCTTTACTTTAGTTATTAATTAGCTTATAGAATTGGCTGCTCCCAAGTTAGGGGCATAAATATTTACAATTGTTAGATCTTCTTGTTGGATAGACCCCCTTATTATGATATAGTGTCCTTCTTCATCTCTTAATACATTTTTTGGTTTAAAATCTAGTTTGTCTTATATAAGGATTGCTACTCCAGCTTTCTTTTGATGTCCATTAACATGACAAATATTTCTCCACCTCCCACTTTCAATCTGAAGGTGTCTTTGGTTTAAAATGAGTCTCTTCAATGTTAAGTGAAATAAGTCAAGCAGAGAAAGACAATTATCATATGGTTTCTCTCATCTATGGAATGTAAGAATTAGGAAGATCGGTAGGAGAAGAAAGGGATAAAGAAAAGGGGGTAATCAGAGGGGGGAGTGAAGCATGAGAGACTATGGACTCAGAAACAAACTGAGGGCTTCAGAGGGGAGGGGGTGGGGCAATGGGATAGGCTGGTGATGGGTAGTAAGGAGGGCACATATTGCATGGTGCACTGGGTGTTATACATAACTAATGAATCATCTAACTTTACATCAGAAACCAGGGATGTACTGTATGGTGACTAACATAATATAATAAAAAATATATTTAAAAAAGTTAAGAGACAGAAATAGCTTTTCTTGTTGATGGTAAATTTAATGAAATCTTATGTTATTTGAAAAAAAATAAAATGAGTCTTTTGTAGACAGCATATCAATGGGTCTTGTTTTTTTTTTTAATCCAATCTGATACCCTGTGTCTTTTGATTGGAGCATCTACTCTATTTACATTCAGAGTAATTATTGATAGGTATGAATTTAGTGCCAATGTATTACCTGTAAAACCGCTGTTTCTGTAGATTGTCTCTGTTCCTTTCTGGTCTTTGTTACTTTTGGGCTCTCTCTTTGCTCAAAGGATCCCCTTTAATATTTCTTGAAGGACTGGTTTAGTGTTCATAAATTCCTTTAGTTTTTGTTTGTCCTAAAAACTCTTTATCTCTCCTTCTATACTTAATGACAGACTTGCTGGATAAAGTATTCTCAGCTGCATATGTTTCCCATTTAACACACTGAATATATCATGCCAGTCCTTTCTGGCCTGCCAGGTCTCTGTGGACAGGTCTGCTGCCAGCCTTATGTTTCCACCCTTGCAAGTTAAGGACCTCTTATCCTTACCTGCTTTCAGGATTTTTCTCTTTATCTCTGAAATTTACAGCTTCACTATTATATGTTGAGGTGTTGACTTATTTTTATCAATTTTGATGGGGGTTCTCTGTGCCTCCTGAGCTTGAATGCCTGTTTCCTTCCCCAGATTAGGTAAATTCTCAGCTATAATTTGTTCAAATAAACCTTATGCCCCTCTGTCTCTCTCCTTCTCTTCTGGGACCCCTATTATTCTAATATTATTTCACTTTATGCTATTGCTGATTTCTCAAATTCTCCTTTGGTGATCCAATAGTTGTTTTTCTCTCTTTTTCTCAGCTTCCTTATTCTCCATCATTTTGTCTTCTATATCACTGACTTCTTCTGCCTCACTTATCCTAGCAGTTAGAGCCTCCATTTTTTACTGCATCTCAGTAATAGCTTTTTAAAATTTTGGCCTGATTATATGTTAGTTCTTTTATTTCTCCAGTAAGGGATTCTCCACTGTCTTCTATGCTTTTTTCAGGCCCAGCTAGTATCTTTATAATTGTTCTTTTCAATTCTATTTCTGACATTTTACTGATAGCCATATTGATTAAATCCCTGGCAGTAAGTACTATCTCCTGATTTTGTTCAGGGTGAATTTCTCCATCTTGTCAGTATGTCCAGAAAAGAATAGATGAAAGGGAGAGAAAAGACAAAATAGCAACAACAATAACAACAGAAAAATACAAACAAAACAAACTAGAAGAAAACAGAAAGAAAACAAAATAAGAAAAAATCATACAAGAAATAAAACAGAACAAAACAATGAACTATATCCTGGGTGCATCTTGGTCTGTTTCTTAAGAGAAACTAGATCCCAAAATAGGAAAGAAAGAAACACACACACACACACACACACACACACACATTATATATATATATATAATAATGAAAGGAAACCAAATATATATGACATATATATATATATATGAAAAAATAATTTTAAAAATTAATTGATAAAATAAGAAGATAGCTGAAAGAAAATAAAACCGAGAGGCTATAGAATGATTTTTTAAAAAATGAACGCTCTATACCATTTTCCCCAAGAGCTGAAATTTTGCCGTTCTCTATGATCTGTAAATTTGGTGCTAAGGAGTTGTTTCTGCTGGTCCTTTGGAGGAGGGGACTGTTGCACTGATTCTCTGGTGTCTTTACCCTGTTGTAACTTCTCTTCCCTTGCCAGGGGAACAAGCTCAGTGTTAGTGCTTCCAGATAGCATTGTGTGGCACTATTTTGCTCCCTGGAGGCTTTCAGCATCAATGGGGGGCATGGAAATGGAGAAGCCCCAATTGCTAGCCCCAGAGCTCAAAGTTTGTGCCCCCCACTCATCAGTGAGCCCTCAGAGACAGTCAATCACTTTTATCTCCCTGGTTTCCTTCCAAACTCTGTTCACCCAGCCTGTGACCCAGAATTTTTATGTCAGGCATGGGACCCAGTTTCAAGTCTCCAAACATTATGTACTCCTGTGGCTTGGACCTGTGCCATTCCTCCCAGGGGAGGGAGGGGCATTTTGCCATACTTCTGCCTTTTGTTGGGCCCCTGCCTGGGGTGTGGTAGTGCAAGTGTGCAGCAGTTTGCAGTTTATGGCAGCACTGAACAGAAAGCCAGTGCCTAGATTTGGGGTTTTCAGCCAGCTTCCCCACTCTGATGCCTGGGAACTTTCCTGCACTCAGGCACCCTTGTTCTTGTGACCTCAGGGATCCTGAGACCATGCTGTCCTACCTGGGATTCTTCCCTGTTTCACCACCTGAGCACCTTTAAGCCAGTGACGTCCCCAGTCACTGTAGCAGACTTCTAAATGTTCTGAGTTTGTGCTCAGCTGCTTATGGTACTTTGCAGTAGCCTCCTTGAGCAAGCTTCTCCCTACAGGGTATCCTCTGATATTTCACCACAGATTCACATCCCTGAACCTTCTACCATGCAAAAAGCGGTCTCTTCTATTTGTAGAATTGCAGCAATTCTTTTCTCAGAACTCCAACTGATTTTGCAGGTGTTCAGAATGATTTGATAACTATCTAGCTGAGTTGCAGGGACCAGGCGCAATTAGGGTTCCCTACTTCTCTGCCATATTAACTCCTCTGCGTATATACCATATCTTCTTTATCCATTAATCTATCAATGGACCCTCAGGCTGTTTCCATAAATTGCCCATTGAAAATAATGCTATTATAAATATAGGGGTACATGTACGCTTTGAATTAGTGTTTTTGTATTTTGGGGGTAAATACCAAGTAGTGCAACTACTGGAATGTAGGATAGTTATATTTTTAACATTTTGAGGAACCTCCATACTGCTTTCTACAGAGGCCACACCAGTGTGCATTCCCACCAACAATGGACAAGTGTTCCTTTCTCTCCATATCTTTGCCTACGCTTGTTGTTTTGTATACTGTCTTTAAAAAAAAAAAGTCTATTTAGGTCCTTTGCCCATTTTTAATCAGATTGTTGTGTTTGGTATTGAGTTGAATAAGTTCTTTATGTATTTTGGATATTAACCTCTTATTGGATATAGCATTTGCAAATTTATTTTCCATTCAGTAGGCTGCATTTTTTGTTTTGTTGATGGTTTCCTTACTATTTTGGTATAATCTCAATAGTTTAATTTTGCTTTTCTTTCTGTTACCAGAGAAGGCATATCTAGAAAAATATTTTTACAGCTGATGTCAAAGACATTACTGCCTGTGTTTTCTTCTAAGAATTTTATGGTTTCAGGTCTCACATTGAGGTCTTTAAACCAGTTTGAGTTTATTTTTCTTGTAAGGAACTCATCCAGTTTCATTCTTCTGGACGTATCCATCCAGTTTTCTCAACACCATTTGTTGAAAAGACAGTCTTTTCCCCCATTAAATATTCTTGCTTCTTTTGTCATAGATTAATTGACCATAAAAGCATGGGTTTATTTATTTTGTTTTCATTACTATAGCTTTGTGGTTATCTTAAAATCTGGAATTGTGATACATCCATCTTTGTTCTTCTTTTTCAAGATTGCTTTGGCTAATTGGGGTCTTTTGTGGTTCTATACACATTTTAGGATTGTTTATTCCAGTTCTGTAAGAAATGCTATTGGTATTTCAATAAGGATTGTATTAAATCTGTAGATTGCCTTGGGTAATACTGCTTTTGACAATATTTGTTCTTCCAATCCATGAGCATTGAATATCTTTCCATTTGTTTGGTTATCTTCAATTTCTTTCATCAGTGTTTTATAGTTTTCAGAGTATAGGTCTTTCATCTCATTGATTAAGTTTATTCCTAGGTATTTTATTATTTTTGGTACCATTATTATTATTTTTTATTTTTTTAATTTTTTATTATGTTATGTTATTCACCATACAGTACATCATTAGTTTTTGATGTAGTGTTCCATGATTCATTGTTTGCGTATAACACCCAGTGCTCCATGCAATACATGCCCTCCTTAATACCCATCACCGGCCTAGCCCAATCCCCCACCCCCTCCCCTCTGAAGCTGTCAGTTTGTTTCCCAGAGTCCATAGTCTCTCGTGGTTCATTCCCCCTTCTGTTTACCCCCCCTTCATTCTTCCCTTCCTTCTCCTACTGATCTTCCTGCTATTTCTTATGTTCCATAAATGAGTGAAACCACATTATAATTGTCTTTCTCTGCTTGACTTATTTCACTTAGCATAATCTCCTCCAGTCCTGTCCATGTTGCTGCAAATGTTGGGTAATCATTCTTTCTGATGGCTGAGTAATATTCCATTGTATATATGCATTTATTTTGTGATTATTTAACATCTGTCTTCCCCCAAGTACTGTGAGGAAAGCTCCACCCACCAAGGGAGATGACCCTCATGGAAGTTTCTTCAGGCCCTCCTTTAAGTCTTTCCTTCTTACAGAATCTCCAAAGTCTTTGCTTTCTATTCCTATAGAAAGCCATGTCTAGCTTATACTATCCACCCACCCCTGTCCCTGCCAGCTAATGCTCAATTGGAACAGAACATTCACAATTACTTTGAGTCTCAGAAATGCCAGCACCACTGTCTCAGTTACCAGATGGCTGAGACAGGATTCTTGGATTTTGAAAATTCAATAATCATAGCTTCAAATATGACCCTAAAAATTGTAACATGCAGTCATTTGTCAATTGTCAATGAAGAAATTAAATCAAATATGGTGTGTTGGCATGAGTTACTCACTAATGAGCAGTCCTATTATCTGTACCTCAGCTTGGCTCTGAAGTTCACTACCCATTGGAAATATGGTATCATGGTTAAGAGCATGGTATCTGGAGGAAGACTGCCTTTTTTTCTTTTTTTTTTTATTGAAGTATAGCATATATACAGAAAGGCACAAAAATTATATGTGTACAGATCACCGAATTTCACAGAATGAATACATCTATGCAACAACACTCAGATCAAGAGACAGAACTTTACCAGCACCCTAGAAGGACCATTCCTCCCACTCCTTTATAGTAACTCCACACCCCACCAGTGAAAACCATTAAACTCACTTCTAACACAATAGGTTAGTTTTGCCTGTTTTTGTAATTTATATAAATGGAATCATACCATATCTACTCCTCTGTCTCTAGCTTCTTTTTCTCACTGTTATGTTTGTGGTTTTCAACCATATTGCTCTAATAGTTGTAATTGTTTCACTTTCACTGCAACAATATATTTATCTAGATCATTCTGCTATCCATGACCATTAAGTAGTTTCTAATTATTGACAATTATAAATAGTGCTGCTATAAACATTTCTATACATGCCTTCTAGTGACCATGTATGCATTTCTGATGGGTATATGCCTAAGTATGGAATGGATGCGTCATTGCATGTGCATACATTCAGTTTTTGTAGGTGTTGCTGTATTTCCATCAGCAGTGTGTGAGTTTTAGTTGCTCTAAATCCTCATCAAAACTTGGGGCTTTTATATTTTTTATTTTAATCATTCTGGTTATTGTGGGGTAACATCTCCTTATGGTTTCCTTTGGCATTTCCCTGATGACTAATAATATTGAGCACCATTTCTGTATATTTATTGACCACTTGTATATCTGCTTTTCTAAAGTGCCCATTCAAGTCTTTTGCTTATTTTTCTTATTTTTCTATTGGTCCGTGTCTTTTCTCATTAATTTGTAGGGGACATATCTATATCTATCTATGTCATCTACCTATATCTGGATATACATCCGTTGTCGAATACATGCATCAAAACATCTTCCTCTAATCTGTGGCTAGAGTAGTTTTCTTCTTTCTTATTGATGTCTTTTAATGAACAGAAGTCCTTAATCTTAATATACTCTATTTTTAAATGATTAACACTTTGTGTGTACTGTTTTAAAAATCATTGTCTCTTCCAAGACTGCCTCGGTTTGAATACTGGCTTCACCATTTTTTACCTACATGATTTTGGGCAAGTTACTTAATCTCGTTAGCCTTCAGTTTTTCTCATTAGAAAATTGCTTCATAGGGTTCTTATGAAGATTAAAGAGGTAATGCATGTGAAATAGTTTAACACCACAACAGGCACATAGCAAGTAATTAATGCATGTTTATTATTTTTTTATTTAAATTATATTTTCTATTAGTATTTATAATGTGGAATTTCATACAATTTTGGGTGCATTTATCTCTTAAATATCAAAATATTTACATTACATAGCAGTTTAGAAATCAGACTGTTACCACTACAGGTAATATTTGTTTTTCACCATTATAATTTTTTAGAATTAAAACAATAGAAAAATTTGAGCCAAAATAAATTTCAGACTATAGTGCACTCACTATCTTTGATGATAACTAATGATATCTCACTGATCTAGGTTGTAAGAAGTAGATATGTGCCAGAATAGATACATGGGATTCCTAAGCAAAGAATTGCAAGCAAGGATTCTAAAGAATAGTGGAAAAGGTAATGATTTGACAATTGTTGAGTTGATACATCCAGGTGGAATTAATGGGTAGGCAGGAGAAAAATCTTGTTAAGAAATAGAAATTGTGAAAGCATTCATATATTCATGGTAGTTGAAGTTCTAGGAGTAAATTAAATCTCCCAGGTAAAATGTATAACTTTATGGATTTCCAATATTTAAGAATGGACTAAGAAGAGAAGGCAGTTTACAGACCAATATCCCTGATGAACATGGATGCAAAAATTCTCAACAAGATACTAGCTAACAGAACCCAATGTATATTAAAATGATTATTCACCAGGACCAAGTCGAATTTATTCCTGGGTTTCAAGGGTGGTTCAATATCTGCAAATCAATCAACATGATACACCACATTGATCAAAGAAAGAATAAAAAACCATGGGATCCTATCAATAGATGCAGAAAAAGCACTTGAAAAAATACATCATCCTTGCCTGATAAAAACACCCAAGAAAGTAGGAATAAAAAGGAACATACCTCAGCATCATAAAGGCCATCTACAAAAGACCCACACTTAATATCATCTGAACTGGGGAAAAACCGAGAGCTTTCCCCTGAGGTCAGGAACATAGCAGGAATATTCACCCTCACCACTGTTGTTCAATATAGTATTGAAAGTCCTAGCCTCAGCAATCAGAGAACAAAAAGAAATAAAAGGCATCCAAATCGGCAAGGAAAAAGTCAAATTTCACTATTTGCAAACAACATAATATTCTATGTAGAAAACACAAAAGATTCCACCAAAAAACCTGCTAGAACTGGATACAAGAATTCAGCAAATTCATAGCATATAAAATCAATGCACAGAAGTCTGCTGCATTCCTCTACACAAATAATGAAGCAGAAGAAAGAAAAATCAAAGAATCAAATATATTTGCAATTGCTTTTATAGTACCTTACAAAAAAAGGTAAAGGATATGTACTCTGAAATCTATAGAACACCAATGAAAGTAATTGAGGAAGACACAAAGAAGTGGAAAAACATTCTATATTCATGGTTTGGAAGAACAAATATTGTTAAAATGTCTATAGTTCCCAAAGCAATCTATACATTCAATGCAATGCCTATCAAAATACCACCAGCATTTTTCACAGAGCTGGAACAAAAAATTCTGAAATTTGTATGGAACCAGAAAAGGCCCCAGATGGCCAAAGTAATATTGAAAAACAAAACCAAAGCTGGTGGCATCACAATTCCTGACTTCAGGCTGTATTGTAAAGCTGTAATCATCAAGGCAGAATGGGACTGGCACCAAAACAGACACATAGATCAATGGAACAGAATATACAACCCAGAAAAGGACCCTCAACTCTCTGGTCTACTAATCTTCAACAAAGCAGGAAAGAATATCCAATGGGAAAAAAGACATTTTTTTCAACAAATGCTGTTGGGAAAATTGGACAGCCACGTGCAAAATAATGAAACTGGACCAGTTTCTTACACTATACACAAAAACAAACTCAAAATGAATGAAAGACCTATATGTGAGACAGGAATCCATCAAAATCTTAAAGGAGACCACAGACAGGAATCTTTTTGACTTTGTCCACATCAACTTCTTTTCTTACTAGAGACATCTCCAGAGGCAAGGAAAACAAAAGCAAAAATGAATTAGTGGGATTTCATCAAGATAAAAATCTTCTGTACAGTGGAGGAAACAACAAAACTAAAAGGCAACCTACAGAATGGGAGAGGATATTTGCAAATGACATATCAGATAAAAGGTTAGTATCCAAATCTTTCTCTGACTTATTTCACTTAGCATTATACTGTCTAGGTCCATCTATGTTGTTGCAAATGGAAAGATCTCATTATTTTCCTTTTTTTTTTTTAAAGATCTCATTCTTGTTGATGGCGAGTAATATTCAAATATGTATACCATGGATGGATAGCTGGATTGGTTCCGTATCTTGACTATTGTAAATAATGTTGCAATAAACATAAGGGCACAGATATCTTTTCCGATTGGTGTTTTCATTTTCATTGGGTAGATACCCAGTAGTAGAATTACTGGATCATATGATAATTCTATTTTTATTTTTTTAGGGAACCTCTATACAATTTCCACAGAGCCTGTACCAATTTACATTACCAATGATGAAATAAATTGAAGATGACACAAACAAATGGAAAAATATTCCACACTCATGGATTGAAAAAACAAATATTGTTAAAATATCCTTACTATCCAAAGCAATACACACATTTAATGCAATCCCTATCAAAATACCAACAAGATTTGTCATAGAACTAGAAGAAATAATCCTAAAATTTGTATGGAGCCATGAAAGACCCCAAATAGCTAAAGCAAACTTGAGAAAGAAGACAAAGCATGACATATCAAAATCCCAGGTTTTAAGATATACAACAAAGGTGTAATAATCAAAACTGTATGGTACTGGCATAAAATTAGACACATAGGTCAATGAAACAGAATAGAGATCCCAGAAATAAACCCATGCTTATATGGCTAATTAATCTATGACAAAGGAGGCAAGAATATACAAGGAAAAGACAGTCTCTTTAACAAATGCTGTTGGGAAAACTGGACAACTACATGCAAAAGAATGAAATTGGACCAATTTCTTACACCATACACAAAAATAAACTCAAAATTAAAGACCTAAATGTGAGATCTGAAACCATAAAATTCCTAGAGGAAAACAGAGACAGTAATTTTTTGACATTGCCTATAGATACATCTTCTTAGGCAAGGGAAACAGAAAGAAAACTAAACTTTTGGGACTACACTAAAACATAAAGCTTCTGCACAGTGAAGGACGCCATCAACAAAACAAAAAAGCAATCTACTGAAGGGGAGAAAATATTTTAAATTATACATCTGATAAGGGGTTAATATAAAGAATTTACATAAGTCAACACCAAAAAAACAAACAATCCAATTAAAAATATGCAAAGGCATGAATAGACATTTTTCTAAAGACATACAGATGGCCAATGGACACATGAAAAGATGTTCAACATCACTAATCTATCAGGGACGCAAATCAAAAACACAATGAGAAATCACATTACACCTGTCAGAATGGCTAAATCTAACACTTAAGACATATGAGCCTATTTTTTATTGTCTAGGTCTTGCTGATAAGATTGTAGTGACCAAAGTTCAATTTTTATGTGACTGAAGGTTGGGATTAATGATGTGAAAGAAACTTAAGGATCAGAGGTGCTTGTTAAAGGGAAATTGACTTTTGAAAGATTTAAAGGAAAGTATTAAATTTTCATCAGGCACATCAGGTGAGGTGCAAAAGGGCCAGCAACCTGTTAGATTTAGAGCAGTAGTTATCAGCTGGAGAAAATGTGTAAGAGAGTTTTGCTCTCTCTTAAATAATAGGAAACCATAAAGGTCAAAAATAATAAAGTGGGGGCGCCTGGGTGGCACAGCAGTTAAGCGTCTGCCTTCGGCTCAGGGCGTGATCCCGCCATTGTGGGATCGAGCCCCACATCAGGCTCTTCCACTATGAGCCTGCTTCTTCCTCTCCCACTCCCCCTGCTTGTGTTCCCTCTCTTGCTGGCTGTCTCTATCTCTGTCGAATAAATAATAAAATCTTTAAAAAATAAAAAAAATAAAAATAAATTAAAAAAAATAATAAGGTGAAGGTAAGAGAGATCATTTTAGTGTTTTAAACGTTATAAAAGTGGGGTAATAGGACAAATTCGTAATAAAGTAAAAGGACAGGAAAGAGTGTTGAAGAATCAAAAAACTAACATGGATCCACTGGCTTGGATAGATGCTGTCCCTCTCTGAAGTCAATAGATTCTGGGGAATTTCTGAGAATCCCCTGTTTATGATTTCTAGATAGACTGTATGTTAAGTAGTCAGGAGGAAAGGATGTATCTATTTTGAGCTGGCAAACATGAATATAAGATTCTATATCTTAGTTTTGTTGCTGTGTCAATTGTAAATAGCATCTGATAAGGTCCTTTTCATCAAGTCTCAAGAGCAATTTTTTCCTGGTGTCTTTTTCAAGATTAAATCTCAAGGTTGCAGATTATATAGAGGCTGCTTAGGTGTGTGTTTTGGAAATGAGCTCCATACTTGCTAATGATGAAGCTGGAGGTATCACACAAATCCCTTGAAGTAATTAATGATATCTGCTTGTAATATCAAATGCATGAGGTGGTCTATTATTATTTTATAAGGAGATCTTCTGTATATTATAGCTAATGGTAATAATTTAAGACAAGGGTTTCTAAGAGTGTTTTTAATTTTAGTTTTAGAATTCCATCAGTCCTCTCTCTTTTTTTTCCCTAAGGACTGTTGATGAAAAGGCTATTGACATGTCTGGGTAAAAGATAAGAATTTAGAGTTCCCTAATAGCATTACTAGCCACATGAATACCTCTGTTGTTAGAGAAATAAATGTGCATTCTTTAGGTTGGAAAAAAGAAAGCAGCTTTGTTGTGGGAGAATGGGAATTTACAGGGTCATGGCTCTCCAGTAATGAAGAGCTTTAACTTCCTCTGAGAATAAACAAACAATAACCATAGCATATTCATAGCCTATTGCAGAAAACATTTGTATGAAGTCCATTTGGAAGTGTTTAAAGGCCCCTTAAGGCTTTGGTTTCTATCCATGTCCCACCTTTGTAGTTTTACCAAGATTAAGTTGTTGGCAGGTTTAGACATATTTCGGGTAACCCTTGGCAGTACCTCTAACATTGCCCCATCAATGATTGTTTAATATTGTTACCAGTTTATCTCTGCTATTATAGGTAATTTCATGAAGCCCTTTACTAAATTCCATTTAAATTATTTGGTGCTTTCCATTGACAATCTTGAAAATGGCAAATAATATCTTTATGCCATAAACACCCTAACTTTTTCCATTTTCTTTTTTTTCTTTAGTGTTTTCATTTTGAGTGGTTTTTATTTTATTTTATTTTTTTATGATAATATTTTTTATTATATTATGTTAGTCACCATACAGTACATCCCTAGTTTTTGATGTAAAGTTCCATGATTCATTACTTGCATATAACACCCAGTGCACTATGCAATACATGTCCTCCTTAATACCCATCACCAGCCTATCCCATTCCCCCACCCCCCCTCCCCTCTGAAGCCCTCAGTTTGTTTCCCAGAGTCCATAGTCTTTTCTCTAAGTCAAGGACTTGTATCTGACTGTTAATAAATAGCCTCTCTCTTCTCTGTGTGATTACAGGAGCAATTATATTGGTAAATGCTGCTTGTTTAGCTTCCTGTTCCTCTGAAGCTTTACCATGAAATTCTGGGTCTTTGTACTTCACATAACCTTTTATTATTATTAAAGCTATGTCCTTAGGTAATAGCAAAACAACTAAAAGTTCAATTTGTCATCATTTTCCCCTTAGGTTTTTATCAAGGTCAAAAACCTCTTTGTTTCCAAAGCATTCCAAATTGGTGGATTACCCAAAGCACACATATCAATAGAAATATTTGCTTTTACTTTCTTCCAGCTGGTAGGCTCAGGTAAGGGCAAATATTTTAGTCAAATGAGATAATTTAATTTCTTGGAGTGGTTTATATTTTAAGAGTGAATTTAGGTCTCTGATAGCATTTTGAAAAATGAATAAATAAAATTAGGTCAAAGCTATTCAAGGCATTCTCTAACAAAATGATTTAAGACCATACTAAAAACATCAAGAATTAACAGAATAATTTGGTCATAAAATGGAACCTCTACTAATGTGGGCATTTGATATGAAAAACCAGAATTCTAAAATTCTTCATTTGATACATTATTTAACAAATTGTATTTAAGACTCAATGACTGTAACTTTGTTTATATTTATTTAAACATACACAGGTATAAAAACATACAAATAGGTTATAATGTATAGCTTTATTTTTTAAAATTTTCCTTATTATGTTTAGTTAGCCACTGTATAGTACACCATTAGTTTTTGATAAAATGTTCAATGATTCATTAGTTGGGTATAACACCCAGTGCTCATCAGAACATGTGCCCTCTTTAATACACACCATCTGGTTATACACCATCCCCACACCCCTGTCCCCTCTGAAACCCTCAGTGTTTTTTCTGGGGTGCATAGTCTTTCATGGTTTGTATCCCTCTCTGATTTCTCCGCCTTATGTTTTCCCTCCCTTACCGTACGGTCATCCATGCTATAGCTTATGTTCCACATATGAGTGAAATCATATGATAATTGTCTTTCTCTTCTTGACTTATTTCACTTAACATAATCCCCTCCAGTTCCACCCATGTTGATGCAAAGAGTGGGCATTCATTCTTTGTGATGGCTGAGTAATATTCCATTGTATATACGGACCACATCTTCTTTATCCATTCATCTGTTTAAGATCATCTCGGCTCCTTCAACACTTTGGCTATTGTGGACATTGCTGCTATGAACTTTGGGGTGCATGTGCCCCTTCTTTTGACTACATCTATATCTTTGGGGGAAATTTGTAGTAGTGCAATTGCTGGGTCATAGAGTAGCTCTATTTTTAACATCTTAAGGAACCTCCATACTGTTTCCCAGAGTGGCTGTACCAGTTTGCATTCCCACCAACAGTGTAACAAGGTTCACCTTTCTCCACATCCTCACCAACATTTGTTGTTTCTCGTCTTGTTAATTTTTGCCATTCTAACTGGTGTAAGGTGGTATCTCATTGTGGTTTTGATTAGTATTTCCCTGATGGCTAGTGATGTTGAACATTTCTTCATCTGCCTGTTAGCCATTTGTATGTCTTCTTTGGAGAAGTGTCTGTTCATACCTTCTGCCCATTATTTGACTGAGTTATTTGTTTTTTGGGTGTTGAGTTTGAGAATTCCTTTATACATCTTGGATACCAGCCTTTTATCTGTAATGACATTTGCAAATATCTTCTCCCATTCTGTGGGTTGCCTCTTTGTTTTGTTGACTGTTTACTTTGCTGTGCAGATTTTATCTTGATGAAGTCCCAAAAGTTCATTTTTGCTTTTGTTTCACTTGCCTTTGGAGACGTGTCTTGAAAGAAGTTTCTGTGGCTGATATCGAAGAGGTTACTGCCTATGTTCTCTTCTAGTACATTGATGGATTCTTGTCTCACATTGAGGTCTTTCATCCATTTTGAGTTTATCTTTGTGTATGGTGTAAAAGAATGGTCCAGTTTCATTCTTCTGTATATAGCTGTCCAATTTTCACAGCACCATTTGTTGAAGAGAGTGTCTTTTCTCCATTAGATATGTTTTCCTGTTTTGTCAAAGATTAGTTGACCATAGAGTTGAGGGTCCATTTCTAGAGTCTCTAGTCTGCTCCACTGATGTATGTGTCAGTTTTTGTGCCAGTACCACACTGTCTTGGTGATCATAGGTTTTTAATATAGCTTGAAATCAGGCAATGTGATGCCCCAGCTTTGTTTTTCTTTTTCAACATTTCCTTAGTGATTTGGGGTCTTTTCTGGTTCCATACAAATTTTAGGATTGTTTGTTCCAGCTCCTTGAAAAATGTCATTGGTATTTTGAAAGGGATGGTGTTGAAAGTATAGATTGCTCTGGGCAGCATAGAAAGTTTAAGAATGTTTATTCTTGCAGTCCATGAGCTTGGAATGTTTTTCCATCTTTTTGTGTCTTCCTCAATTTCCTATTTAAGTGTTCCGTAGTTTCCAGAATATAGATCCTTTACCTCTTTGATTACGTTTATTCCTAGGTATCTTATGGTTTTTGATGCTATTGTAAATGGAATAGATTCCTTAATTTCTCTTTTTGCAGTTACATTGTTAGTGTATAGAAAAGCAACAGATTTCTGGGCATTGATTTTGTATCCTGCCACATTGCTGAATTGCTGTATGAATTCTAGTTATTTGAGGGTGGAGTCTTTTGGGTTGTCCATATAAAGTATCATGTAATCTGTGAAGAGAGAGTTTGATTTCTTCTTTGCCAATTTTAATACCTTTTATTGCTTTTTGCTGTCTTATTGCTGATGCTAGGACTTCTAGCAGTGTGTTGAATAATCATGGTGTGAGTGGACATTCTGATCTTAAGGGAAAATTTCCCAGTTTTTCTCCATTGAGAATATTTGCTGTGGGCTCTTCATAGATGGTTTTTATGATATTGAGGAATGTTCCCTCTATCCCTGCACTCTGAAGAGTTTTAATCAGGAATGGATGCTGTGTTTTGTCAAAAGCTTTTTCTTTTTTTTTAATGATATTTTTTTATTATATTATGTTAGTCACCATACAGTACATCCCCGGTTTCCCATGTAAAGCTCGATGATTCATTAGTTGCATATAACACCCAGTGCACCATGCAATACGTGCCCTCCTTACTACCCATCACCGGTCTATCCCATTCCCCCAACCACCTCCCCTCTGAGGCCCTCAGTTTGTTTCTCATAGTCCATAGTCTCTCATGTTTCATTCCCCCCTCTGATTACCCCCCTTTCTTTATCCCTTTCTTCCGCTACCGATCATCCTAGTTCTTCTGTTCCATAGATGAGAGAAATCATATGATAGTTGTCTTTCTCTGCTTGACTTATTTCACTTAGCATTATCTCCTCCAGTGCCATCCATGTTGCAGCAAATGTTGAGAACTCGTTCTTTCTGATAGCTGAGTAATATTCCATTGTATATATGGACCACAACTTCTTAATCCAGTCATCTGCTAAAGGGCATCTCGGCTCCTTCCACGATTTAGTTATTGTGGACAATGCTGCTATGAACATTGGGGTGCATATGGCCCTTCTCTTCACTATGTCTGTATCATTGGGGTAAACACCCAGTAATGCAATGGCTGGATCATAGGGTAGCTCAATTTTTAACTTTTTAAGGGACCTCCACACTGTTTTCCAGAGTGGCTGTACCAACTTGCATTCCCACCAACAATGTAGGAGGGATCCCCTTTCTCCACATCCTCTCCAACAATTGTTGTCTCTTGCCTTGTCTATTTTTGCCATTCTAACTGGCGTAAGGTGGTATCTCAGTGTGGTTTTGATTTCAATTTCCCTGAAGGCTAATGATTTTGAACATTTTCTCATGTGTCTGTTAGCCATTTGTATGTCTTCATTGAAAAAGTGTCTGTTCATATCTTCTGCCCATTTTTTGACTTGTTTATTTGTTTCTTGTGTATTGAGTTTGAGAAGTTCTTTGTAGATCTTGGATACCAGTCTTTTATCTGTAGTGTCATTTGCAAATATATTCTCCCATTCCATGGGCTGCCTCTTAGTTTTTCTGACTGTTTCCTTGGCTGTGCAGAAACTTTTTATCTTGATGAAGTCCCATAAGTTCATTTTATCTTTTGTTTCTCTTGCCTTTGGAGATGTGTCATGAAAAAGGTTGCTTTGGCCGATGTCATAGAGGTTGCTGCCTATGTTCTCCTCTAGAATTTTGATGGATTCCTGTCTCACATTGAGGTCTTTCATCCATTTGGAGTTTATTTTTGTGTATGGTGTGAGATAGTGGTCAAGTTTCATTCTTTTGCATGTAGCTGTCCAATTTTCCCAGCACCATTTATTGAAGAGACTTTTTCCCACCAGATGTTTTTTCCTGCTTTATCAATGATTAGTTCCCCAAAGAGCCGAGGGTCCATTTCTGGGTTCTCTATTGTGTTCCATTGGTCTATGTGTCTGTTTTTGTGCCAGTACCATGCTGTCTTTGTGATCACAGCTTTGTAGTACAGCTCGAAATCAGGCATTGTGATGTCCCCAGCTTTGTTTTTTCTTTTCAGCAGTTCCTTGGAGATTCGGGGCCTTTTCTGTTTCCATACAAATTTAAGGGCTATTTGTTCCAGTTCTTTGAAAAATGTCATTGGTATTTTGATCGGGATAGCATTGAAAGTGTAGATTGCTCTGGGTAGCATGGACATTTTAACTATGTTAATTCTTCCAATCCATGAGCATGGAATATCTTTCCATCTTTTTATGTCTTCCTCAATGTCTTTCAAGAGTGATTTATAGTTTCTAGAATATAGGTCCTTTACATCTCTGGTTAAGTTAATTCCAAGGTAACGTATGGTTTTTGGTGCTATTGCAAATGGGATGGATTCCCTAATTTCTCTTTCTTCGGTCTCGTTATCCGTGTACAGAAATGCAACTGATTTCTGAGCATTGATTTTGTATCCCGCCATGTTACTGAATTGCTCTATAACTTCCAATATTTTGGGAGTGGCTTCTTTTGGGTTTTCCATATAGAGTATCATGTCATTTGCGAAGAGAGACATTTTGATTTCTTTGCCGATTTGAATACCTTTGATCCCTTTTTGTCGTCTGATTGCTGTTGCAAGGACTTCTAGTACTATGTTTAGTAATAGTGGCGAGAGTGGGCATCCTTGTCGAGTTCCTGATCTTAAGGGAAAGGCTTCCAGCTTTTCCCCATTGAGAATTATATTTGCTGTAGGCTTTTCGTAGATGGCTTTTATGAGATTGAGAAATGTACCCTCTATTCCTACACTCTGAGGGGTTTTAATCAGGAAAGGATGCTGTATTTTGTCAAATGCTTTTTCTGCATCAATTGAGAGGATCATATGGTTCCTGAGTCTTTTCTTGTTGATATGATGTATCACGCTGATTGATTTCCGAACACTTGCATCCCAGGTATGAATCCCGCTTGATCATGATGGATAATCCTTTTAATGTACTGTTGGATTCTATTGGCAAGTATCTTGTTGAGGATTTTGGCGTCCATCTTCATTAGGGAGATCGGTCTGTAATTCTCCTTTTTGAGGGAGTCTTTGCGTGGTTTGGGGATCAAGGTAATATTGGCCTCATAGAATGAGTTTGGTAGCTTTCCTTCTGTTTCTATTTTTTGAAATACCTTTAGGAGAATAGGTATTATTTCTTCTTTGAATGTTTTGTAGAATTCCCCAGGAAAACCATCCGGGCCTGGAGTTTTGTTATTTGGAAGGTTGTTTTTCACTGACTCAATTTCTTCATAATTAATTGGCCTGTTTAAGAAATCGATTTCTTCCTGTTTCAATCTTGGTAGTTTATAGGTTTCCAGGAAGGATTCCATCTCTTCCAGATTGCTTAGTTTATTGGCGTATAGCTGTTGATAAAAATTTCTAATAATCCTTCCAATTTCAATGGTGTTCGTCGTGACCTCTCCTTTTTCATTCATAATTTTATTAATTTGGGTCCTTTCTCTTTTTTTTTTTTTGGATAAGTCTTGCCAGTGGTCTGTCAAGTTTATTGATTCTCTCAAAGAACCAGCTTCTAGTCCTCTTGATCTGCTCTACTGTACTTCTGGTTTCTGATTGATTGATTTCTTCTCTAATTTTGGTCAACTGCTTCCTCGTGCATGGATTGGGCCTGTCTCTCTGTTGCTGTTCCAGCTTCTTGAGGTGAGAATAGAAAAACTGCATTTTAGATTTTTCTATTCTTTTGAGTGAGGCTTGGATGGCTATATTTCCCACTTAGGACTGCCTTTGTAGTATCCTATAGGTTTTGGACTGTTGTATTTTCATTCTCATTGGTCTCCATAAATTGTTTAATTTGATTTTTGATTTCCTGGTTTATTGAGTCATTCCTGAGCAGGATGGTTCTTAGTCTCCAAGTGTTTGAGTTTCTTCCAAATTGTTCCTTGTGGTTGAGTTCCAATTTCAGAGCGTTGTAGTCTGAGAATATGCAGGGGAAAATTTCAATCTTTTGGTATCGGTTGAGACCTGTTTTGTGTCCCAGAACATGGTCTATTCTTCAGAATGTTCCATGGGCATTAGAATAGAATGAGTATTCTTTGGTTCTGGGGTGTAGTGTTCTATATATATCTATGAGGTCCAACTCGTCAAGTATGGCATTCAAAGCCTTTGATTCTTTGCTTAGTTTTTGCCAGAGTGTTATGTCTATTTCTGATATTGGAGTGTTGAGGTCCCCTACTATTAATGTATTTTTATCTATATGTCTCTTTATTCTGGTTAAGAGTTGACTTGTGTATCTTGCTGCTCCCCTGTTGGGGGCATATATATTTATAATTGTCATATCCACTTGTTGAATACTTCCTTTAAGATTAATATAGTGCCCTTCTGCATCTCTAACTATAGTCTCTAGTTTAAAATCCAATCTATCTGATATGAGAATTGCTACCCCAGCTTTCTTTTGAGGTCCATTTGCATGAAAGATGGTACTCCATCCCCTTACTCTCAGTCTGAATGCATCTTTGGGTTAGAAATGAGTCTCCTGTAGACAGCAAATGGATGGGTCATTTCTTTTTATCCAATCTGCGACCCTGTGGCGATTATGGGAGCATTTAAGCCATTCACATTGAGACTGAATACTGAGAGATATGATTTTAATGATGCCATGTTGCCAGTAAAGTC
Organism: Ursus americanus; assembly: GCF_024610735.1. Classification (NCBI taxonomy): domain Eukaryota; kingdom Metazoa; phylum Chordata; class Mammalia; order Carnivora; family Ursidae; genus Ursus; species Ursus americanus. The sequence goes on from NC_142164.1 coordinate 68,161,413, forward strand.
TTTGTTTGTATTGGTTGTGACTTTCTGTTCTGTATCACTCTTGGGGCCTTTTTAACTTTAGAGAACCCCCCTTAATATCTCCTGTAAGGCTGGTTTCGTGGTTATGAAATTGGTTAATGACTGGCGATTCTGAAATGTCTTTATTTCTCCATCAATTCTGAATGACAACCTTGCTGGATAGAGGATCCTTGGCTGCATGTTTTTCTCTGAAAGAGCTTTAAAATGCTCCCCCAACCCTTTCTCTCATTCCAGGTCTGTGTAGACAGGTCTGACGTAATTCTGATGCCTTTGCCTTGGTACGTGAGAAATTTCTTTGCCCTGGCCGCTTTCAATACTGTATCCTTGGATCTAATATTTGCGAAATGCACTATGACGTGACGTGGCATAGGTTTGTCATGGTTGAGTTTGGGAGGGGTCCTCTCTGCCTCTAGGACATGAATATTTGTTTCCCTCACTAGATTAGGGAAGTTTTCAGCTACAATTTGTTCATATATGTCTTCTAGACCTCTGTTTTTCTCTACCCCCTTGGGGATGCCGATGCTTCTAACATTGGATCGTTTCATTGAGTCAGTAATCTCCCATAACCTACATTCGTGGGCGTGGATTTTTTTAAGACCAGCTACTCTTTTCATTTTTTCCTCTATTAACCCATCCTCCAATTCACTAACACGTTCCTCTGCTTCGGTGACCCTGGCCGTCAGAGCCTCTAGTTTTGCCTGCATTTGGCTCATAGAATTTTTAATTTCTGTCAGATTTGCTCTCATTTCTGTCCTTAGGGATTCTATATTCTCAGTAACCTTTTCGTTAATAGTTTTTTCAATTCTACTCATCATTTTGACCATCGTGACTCTGAATTCCATTTCTGATAATTTGGTTACATCCATATCCATTATTTCTGTGGCAGAGGCCACAGACTCACTGTCTTTTCTTTGCTGGGGGGGGGCTTCTCCTTCTTGTCATTCTGATGAGGAGAGGTTGCAGGGTTGTCCAGAGCCCAAATTATTGACTGGGTCCCAGGCCGTGCCCCTTGTTTTATAGGGATCATAGGGATGTGGACTTCTTCTTTAAAGATTTTATTTATTTATTTATCTGAGAGAGAGAGACAGTCAGCAAGAACGGGAACAGAAGCAGGGGAGTGGGAGAGGAAGAAGCAGGCTCCCAGCGGAGGAGCCCGATGAGGAACTCCTTTCCGGAACGCCGGGATCACGCCCTAAGCCGGAGATAGGCGCTTGATGACTGCGCCACCCAGGCGCCCCGGGTTGTGGGCTTCTTGATTTTTCAGCCTGCCTTCTGTGTTCTGGGGGAGGGGCCTGGCGCGCCGATACTCAGGCAACCCTGTTTGGGTAGAGTCTCCATGTCCCCTGCGAGGGGGGATGGGGATGGGCATGCTGTGAGCCTGTATTTCCAGGATTTTGTTCTCTGGCGGCTTTCCCTGGAGGTTTGCTATGCCTCTTCTGAGAGTCAGAGCAGCAGAGGCCGAATTGTCAGAGAACAGAGGGATTGCGGCCCGTTCTCCACTGATGTTCTGGCCACTTTAACTCTGTTACTGTTGGTGTTGCTCAACCCTGCAGCGTCCTGGGATGTGTGCCCCACACCCAGCGTCCCTGCCCTCACTCCCAGGGCTGGCACATCTCTGTCCTTTGTGTTTCTAACGCCGCCAGCCGCCAGCTGCCAGCCACCCTCATGCTCTCAGATCTCCGGGTCTCAGTCTATGCCCGGTGAGCACACCGGGATTCCGGAGGTCCGTGAGAAGCCTGGTGGTGCGCGCACCCGGTTCAGGGTCTCAGTCTGCTGTTTCACGGATGCCGACCTCGAGTCCACCCGCTCCCCCGTGCAGGTGGCCTGCCAGCCGCCAGCTGCCTCGCGCGTGCTCTGGGAGCTCCCAGTCTCAGTCTGGATCCAGTGAGCACACCGGGATTCCGGTGTTCCGCGAGATGCCTGGTGGCGCGAGCTCCCGCCTCACCGGTCTCAGTCTGCTCTCTCGCGGGTGCCCTCCGTGAGTCCACCCGCTCCCCCGTGCAGGTGGCTGCCACTTCCCGGCACCCGAACGCGGCAGCTGCCTCCCCCTTCCATTTATCCTCCGATATCTGTGCACGGTTTCATGGCTCCCCGCTTCGTACCTCAATACTCAGTGCTGGAGATGTTCATTTGTAGAGATCCAGATGTATCTTCCTGTGTCTTAGGCTGATTCCGTGGTTGTTTAGGCTGGTCTGGTACCTATCCAGCTCAACTCAGGGGACCGGCTGAAAAAGGGGTCCCCTACTACTCCGCCATCTTAACTCTCTCCTCAAATGCTTTTTCTGCAGCAAGAGGATCATATGGTTCTTGTCTTTTCTTCTATTAATGTGCTCTATCACATTGATTGATTTGTGAATGCTGAACAACCCTTGCATCCCAGGAATAAATCCCACCTGGTCGTGTTGAATAATTCTTTTAATGTACTGTTGGATCCTATTGGCTAAGATCATGTTGCATATTTTGGCATCCATGTTCATCAGGGATATTGGTCTGTAATTCTCCTTTTTGATGGGATCTTTGCCTGGTTTTGGGATCAGGGTAATGCTGGCCTCATAGAATGTGGTTTTGGAAGTTTTCCTTCTGTTTCTATTTCTTGGAAGAGCTTTAGTAGAATAGGTATTATTTCTTCTTTAAATGTTCGGTAGAGAGGAGAGAAAAGATGGTGGAGGAGTAGGGGACCCTATTTTAACCAGTCTCCTGAATTTAGCTGGATATCTACCAAACCATTCTGAATACCCATGAAATCAGCCTGAGATGTAAGAATATATATCTGGATCTCTACAAGCAGAAAAACACCACCTATCTCAAGGTATGAAGTGTGGAGCCATGATTCTGCTTGCAGATATCAGAAGATAAACAGAAGGGGTAAGGAGCCTCCATAAGCTGGCGCTGGGAAGGTGAAATAACACTGGAGAGCAAAAGCGTCCCACGATGGGGACCATGAACAGACTTGCAGACCAGTAGCAGCAGGGAAAGGACTTCAGTCCAGCCCCTGACAGGATCCAGGAGCTATGGGTGCACATGCACAAACTGGGGGTGGCTCATGGTTTTGAAGCATAAAGGGCAGAGATGTGCCCAGTTCTGGGATCCACCTCTGGGTGTGTTGTTGTGGGGTGCACAACCAGGAAGGCTGCAGTTCTTAGCAGCACAGACAGAAACGGAGATTGCATAGTCTTGGAGAGCTCAGTGAAGAGCAGACTGTGATTTCTCTGTTCTGAGACAGAGGTTTGGATGTGGTCACTTCTGCTCTGACTGCGAAAGAGATGCTGAAAATTGCCAGGGAACAAAAGCCTGAAAAACTGGTTTTCACTGAGCCCACCCCCTGGAAGGTGGCAGGGCAACTTTGCCCAAGTAGGGTTGCCTAGGTAACAGTGCAGCAAGCCCCTCCCCCAGAAGACAGGCTGAAAGAACAAGAGGACAACAACCCTAAGGTCCACATAAAACAGGTGCATCTTGCTTGGGTCGTGGTTAATACTTTGGACTCTGTACATTCCTTCAACCATCTCCCCAACAGAATGACTAAGAAGAGGAACCCGCAACAAAGAAAAGAATCAGAGACTGTGGCCTCTGACACAGACCTAATGGATATGGATACAAGCAAGGTGTCAGAAATAGATTTCAGAGTAACAACTATCAAGTCGATATCTAGGCTTGAGAAAAATATTAGCGACATAGAGAATGTAGAATCTATATAGACATAGTGAATATAGACTCTCTACAGGCAGAAATGAGATCTAATCAGGCCAAACTTAAAAATGGTATGAATTAAATGCAGTCTAAGCTGGATACTCTGACTGCCAGAGCAAATGAGGCAGAAGAATGAATTAGTGAGCTAGAAGATAAGATGATAGAAAAGAAGGAAACTGAGGAGGCCTGGGAAAAACAGATTAAAGCCGAAGGCATCAGACTGAGTGAAATTAATGATGCCATGAAACATTCCAATGTCTGAATAATTGGGATTCCTGGGGGGTGGAGAAAGAGAGAAGTCTAGAAGATATATTTGAGCAAACCGTAGCTAAGAACTTGCTTAATCTGGGGAAGGAAACAAGCATTCATGTCCAAGAAGCAGAGAGGAGCCCTCCCAAGATCAATGAGAACAGACTGACGCCCCAACATATAATAGTACAATTTGCAAATCTTAGATCCAAGGAAACAATCTTGAAAGTGGTGAGGGGGAAGAGATTTCTTATGTACAGAGGGAGGACTATCAGAATAATGTCAGATCTGTTCACAGAGACCTGGCATGCCAGAAGGGGCTAGCAAGATATATTCAGGGTACTAAATGAGAAGAACATGCAGCTAAGGATACTTTATCCAGCCACGCTGTCTTTCAGAATGGATGGAGAGACAAGGAGCTTCCAAGACCGGCAGAAACTGAAAGAATATGTGACCACCAAACTGGCCCTGCAACAATTATTAAGAGGGATTCTATAAAAGAAGAAAGACCTCAATAGTAATATAGACCAGGAATTTACAGACACAATCTATAAAAACAAGGACTTAACAGGCAACATGATGACAATAAAATCATATCTTTAAATAATCACTCTCAACATGAATGGCCTAAATGTTCCCATGAAATTGCACAGGGTTGCAGATTGGATAAAAATACATGACCCATCCATATGCTGTCTACAATGGGCTCATTTTGGACCTAAAGATACATTGAGACTGAAAGTCAGGCTTGGAGAACCATTTATCATGCCAAAGGACTTCAAAAGAAGCTGGGGTAGCAATTCCCATATCAGACAAATTAGATTTTAAACCAATGACTATATTAAGAGATGTACAGGGACACTATATCATACTTAAAAGGTCTATCCAAAAAGAAAATCTAACAATTGTAGATATCTATGCCCTCAACATGGGAGCAGTGAGATACATAAGCCAACTGTTAGCCAAAAAAAAAAAAAAAACCCACCATACAAATAATAATCCTTTAATGGTAGGAGACATCAATACTCCACTTTCAGCAATAGACAGATCATCAAAACAGAAGATCAACAAAGAAATAAGAGCTTTGAATGACACATTGGACCAGATGGACTTCAAAGATATATACAGAACACTCCACCCTAAAACAACAGAATACTCATTCTTCTCCAATGCACATAGAAATTTCTCCAGAATAGACCATATACTGCATCCCAAATTGGGTCTCAACTGATACCAAAAGATTGAGATTTTTCCCTGCGTATTCTCAGACCACAGTGCTTTCAAACTGGAACTCAATCACAAGAGAAAACTTGGACTGCATTCAAATACTTGGAAGCTAAAGACCATCCTGCTTAAGAATGTTTGGGTCAACCAGGAAATTAAAGAAGAACTTAAACAATTCATGGAAACCAATGAGAATGAAAACACATCGGTCCAAAACCCATGGGATACTCCAAAGTTGGTCCTCAGGGGGAAAACCATAGCCATCCAGCCTCACACACACACACACACACACACACACACACACACACACACACACAAAAACCCAGAAAAATCCTGAATACACAGAGAAAAATCCCAAATATGCAAGTTAACTTTACACCTTAAGGAACTGGAGAAGAACAGCAAATAAAGCCTAAACCAAGCAGGAGAAGAGAAATAATAAAAATAAGAGAAGAGATCAATGAAATAGAAACCAGAAAAACAGTAGAACACATCAACAAGACTAGAAGCTGGTTCATTGAAAGAATTAATAAGATCGATAAACCTCTGGCCACTTATCCAAAAGAGAAGAGAAAGGACTCAAATTATTAAAATCATCAATGAAAGAGGAGAGATCATGACTAACACCAAGGAAATAGAAACAATTATTAGAAATTATTATCAGCAAGTATATGCCGATACACTAAGCAACCTGGAAGAAATGGATGTCTTCTTGGAAACCTATAAACTACAAAGACTGAAACAGGAAGAAATAGACAATATGAATAGACCAATAACCAATAATGAAATTGAAACAGTCATCAAAAACCTCCCAAAAAACAAGAGTCCTAAGCCTGATGGATTCCCAGGGGAATTCTACCAAACATTTAAAGAAGAAATAATACAAACAGAAACTTGGCAAGCCAGAAGGGAGGGACATGATGTACTCAAAGTGCTAAATGGGAACAATTTGCAGCCAAGAATACTCTATTCAGCAAACCTATCATTCAGAGTAATGGGAGAGATAAAGAGTTTCTCAAACAAAAAATACTGAAATTCATGACCACTAAACCAACCCTGCAAGATATATACTAAAGGGGACTCTGAGTGGAAAGGAAAGACCAAAAGTGACAGAGACAAGAGAAGAAGAGAGAAAATCAGAAACAATGACAAAAACTCTGAATGTAAATGGGCTATTGCTCCAATCAAAAGACATAAGGTGTCAGAATGGATAAAAAAAAAAAAGACCCATCTATATACTCCCTATAAGAGCCTCAGTTTAGACCAAAAGACACCTGCAGATTGAAAGTGAGGGGATGGAGGTGCCTGGGTGGCACAGATGGTTAGGTGTCTGGCTCTTGGCTTCAGCTTGGGTCATGATCTTGGGGTCCTGGGAACAAGTTCCACATTGGGCTCTTCACTCAGCAGGAAGTCTGCTTGGGGATTCTCTCTACCTCTCCTTCTGCCCCTCCCGCATGTGCTCTCTCTCTCAAATAAATAAATAAATCTAAAAAAAAAAAAGGAAAGTAGAGAGATGGAGAAATATTTATCATGCAAATGGATGTCAAAAGAAAGCCAGAGTAGCAATATTTATATTGGGCAAACTAGACTTTGAACCAACGACTGTAACAAGTGATAAAGAAGGGCACTATATCATAAACAAGGGAACAATCCAACAAGAAGATTTAACAATTATAAATATTTATGCCCCCAACATGGAGCACCCAAATTTATAAAACAATTAAGAACAAACGTAAAGGAACTCATTGAAAATAATAAAATAATAATAGGGAACATTAACATCCCACTTACATCAATGGACAGATCATCTACGGAAAAAATCAACAAGGAAACAATGGTTTTTGAGTGACACCCTGGGCCAGATTAACTTAACACATATATTCAGAATATTCAATCCTAAAACACCAGAATACACATTCCTTTCACGTGCACATGGAAACTTTCCAGAATACATCACACATCTAGAATACATCTCAAATCAGGCCTCAACAAGCATAAAAAGATTGAGATCATGCCATGCATCTTTTCTGACCATAATGCTATGAAGTTGATGTCAACCACAAGAAAAAATTTAGAAAGACCACAAATACATGAAGGTTAAACAATATGCGACTAAACAATGAATGGGTCAAACAGGAAATCAAATAATAAATAAAAAATTACATTGGAAAAGATGAAAATGAAAACACAATGGTCCAAAACCTTTGGGATGTAGCAAAAGCAGCCCCAAGAGGGAAGAATATATTAATTAAGGCCTACTTCAAGAGGCAGAAAAAATCTCAACTAACAGCCTAAGCTTACACCTAATGGAGCTAGAGAAAAAATAGTAAATGAAGTCTAAAGAAAGAAATAATAATGACTAAAGAAAGAATAAATGATATGGAAACAAAAAAAACTACAATACAACAGATCAATGAAAGGAGAAGCTTGCTTCTTGAAGAAATTAATAAAATTGATGAACAGCTAGACAAACTTATCAAAAGGAAAAGAGAAATGACCCGCATAAAAAAGTCACAAATGAGAGAGGAGTAATAACAACCAACACCACAGAAATACAAACAATTTAAGAGAATATTATGAAAAATTGTATATCAAAAAATTGCACAATTTGGTAGAAATGGATAAATTACTAGAAACATGTAACTATAAAAACTGAAACAGGAAGAAATAGAAAACCTGAACAGACTTATAACCAGTAAACAAATTGAATCAGTAACCCAAAATTTCCCAACAAATTAAAGTCCAGGGAGGATGGCTTCACAGGGGAATTCTACCAAACATTTAAAGAACAGTTAATACCTATTCTTCTCAAATTATTCAAAAAAAAAAAAAAAGGAAATGGAAGGAAAACTTCCACATTCATTCTGAGGCCAACATTACCCTGATACCAAAACCAAAGACTCCACCAAAAAAGAACTACTACATGTGTATCCCTGATAAACATGGATGCGAAAATTCTCAATAAAATACTAGCAAATCGAATCTAACAATACATTAACAGAATAATTCACCACAATCAATTGGGATCTATTCCTGGCCTGCAAGGGTTCAGTATTTGCAAATCAAACAACATGGTATACCACATTAATAAAAAAAAAGGACAAGAACCATATGATCCTTTCAACAGATGCAGAAAAAGCATTTGACAATGTAAAACATATATTCTTGATAAAAACCCTCCACAAAGTAGGGTTAGAGGGAACATAGCTCAGCATAATAAAGGCCATATATGAAAAACCCACAGCTAGTATCATCCTCTATGGGAAAAAACTGAGAGCTTTTCCTCTAAGGTCAGGAAGAAGACAGGGATGTCTACTCTCACCACTCTCACCACTCTTATTTAACACTGGAAGTCCTACCTACAACAATGAGACAACAAAAAGAAATAAAAGGCATCCAAATTGGCAAGGAAGAAGTCAAACTTTCACTATTTGCAGATGACATGATATTCCATACAGAAAACCTGAAAGACTGCACCAAAAACTTGCTAGAACTGATACATGAATTCAGTAATATCTCCAGATACAAAATCAATGTACATAAATCTGTTGTATTTCTATATACCAATAATGAAATACTAGAAAGAGAAATAAAAAAAGTAATCCCATTTACAGTTGCACCCGAAACCATAAGATACCTGGGAATAAACCTAACCAAAGAGGCAAATGTTCTACTCTGAAAACTACAAAACACTGATGAAAGAAATTGAAGATGACAACAAACAAATTGAAAGACATTCCGTGCACATGGATTGGGAGAACCGGTATTGATAAAATGTCCATTCTCTCCAAAGCAATCTGTGAAGTTAAGGAAATCCCTGTGAAGCTGCCAACAGCATTTTTCACAGTGCTAGAACAAAGAAGCCTAAAATTTGTATGGAACCACAAAGGACCCCTAATAGCCAAAGCAAACTTGAAAAACAAAACCAAAGCTGGAGGCATTACAATCCCATATTTCAAGATATACTACAAAGCTGTAATAATCAAAACAGTATAGTACTAGTAAAAAAATGGACAAATAGATCAATGGAACAGTATAGAGAGTCCAGAAATAAAAACACACCTTTCTGGTCAATTTATATATAACAAAAGAGGCAAGAATATAAAATAGGAAAAGAACAATCTCTTCAACAAATGGTGCTGGGAAAACTGGACAGCTACATGCAAAAGAATGAAACTGGACCACTTTCTTACACCATACACAAAAATAAATTCAAAATGGAGTAAAGACTTAAATGTGAGGTAGGATACCATTAAAATCCTAGAGTAGAACACAGGGAGTAACCTCTTTGACACCAGCCTTAGCAACTTCTTACTATATATGTCACCTGAGGCAAGGGAAAGAAAAGTGAAAATAAACCATTGGGACTGCATCAAATAAAAAAGATTTTGCACAGCAAAGGGAACAACCAACAAAACAAAAAGGCAACCTACTGAATGAGAGAATATATTACAAACGATATATCTGATAATGGGTTAATACCCAAAAACTTAGATTTTGAAGTCACAGAATATCGAAGAGGAGTTAAGATGGTGGAGGAGTAGGGGTCCCCTTTTTCAGCTGGTCCCCTGAGTCGAGCTGGAGAGGTACCAGACCATCCTGAACACCCACGGAATCAGCCTGAGACATAGGAAGATACATCTGGATCTCTACAAATGAACACCTCCAGCACTGAGTATTGAGGTACGAAGCAGGGAGCTGTGAATCTGCGCACAGATACCAGAAGATAAACGGAAAGGGGAGGGAGCTGCCGCATTCGGGCGCCGGGAAGCAGTAGCCACATGCACTGGGGAGTGGGAAGACTTGCGACCAGCACCCTCGAGAGAGCAGACTGAGAACGTGAGCCAGGGAACAAGCAAGACCAGACTGAAAACTGGAGCTTTGGAGTGCACGAACCACACTGAAACGGAGCTCCGGAGTGCGCAGGGGTGGCTGGCAGCTGGCGGTGTTAGAAACACAAAGGACAGAGACGCGCCGGCCCTGGAAGTGAGGGCTGGGACTCCGGCTGTGGGGTGCACATCCCAGGACGCTGAAGGGTTTAGCAACACAAAGAGAAACAGAGTTAGAGTGCCCAGAAGACCCCAGGGGAGAGCAGTCTGCGATCCCTCTGTTCTGAGACAGATGCTGGGATTCTGTTACTGCTGCTTTGACTCTCCGAAGAGGCACAGCAAACCACCAGGGAAAGCTGCCAGAGAACAAAAGTCTGGAAAAACCGGCTCACAGTGTGCCCATCCCCCCTCGCAGGGGAAGGGAGACTCTCCCCAAACAGGGTTGCCTGAGTATCGGCACGGCAGGCTCCTCCCCCAGAAGGCAGGCTGAAAAATAAAGAAGCCCACATCCCTAAGGTCCTTATAAAACAGGTGCACACAGCGTGGGTCCTGGTCAATAATTTGGGCTCTGGGCAACCCGGCAACCTCTCCTCATCAGAATGATGAGAAGGAGAAATCCCCCCCAGCAAAGAAAAGACAATGAGTCTGTGGCCTCTGCCACAGAACTAATGGATATGGATATAACCAAATTAACAGAAATGGAGTTCAGAGTAACAATGGTCAAGATGATGTGTAGATTTAAAAAAAATAGTAATGAAAATATTAATGAGAATGTAGAATCTCTAAGGGAGGAAATGAGAGCAAATCTGGCAGAAATTAAAAATACTATGAATCAAATGAAGTCAAAACTAGATACTCTGAAGGCCAGGGTGAATGAGGTAGAATAACGAATCGGCGAATTGGAGGATGGGATGGCAGAAGAGAAAGCTAAGACAGAAACTTGGATCAAAAAAATCCAATCTCAAAATTGTAGGTTAGGGGAGATTACTGACACAATAAAACGTTCCAATGTCAGAATCATTGGCATCCCCGAGGGGGTGGAGAAAAACTGAGGTCTAGAAGAGATATTTGAACAAATTGTAGCTGAAAACATTCCTAATATAGCAAAGAAAACAAGCATTCGTGCCCAAGAGGCAGAGATGATCCCTCCCAAGCTCAACCAGGACAAACCTACGCCACGTCACGTCATAGTGCATTTTGCAAATATTAGATCCAAGGATACAGTATTGAAAGTGGCCAGGGCAAAAAAATTTCTCGCGTACCAAGGCAAAGGTATCAGAATTATGTCAGACCTGTCTACACAGACCTGGAATTGAGAAAGGGTTGGGGGGGGGCATATTTAAAGCTCTTTCAGAGAAAAACATGCATCCAAGGATCCTTTATCCAGCAAGGCTGTCATTCAGAATTGATTGAGAGATAAAGACCTTCCAGAATGGCCAGTGACTAAACAATTTCGTAACCATGAAAGCAGCCCTACAGGAGATATTAAGGGGGGTTCTATAAAAATAAAAAGGCCCCAAGAGTGATACAGAACAGAAAGTCACAATCTATAGAAACAAAGACTTTACAGGCAACATGGCATCATTAAAATCATATCTGTCAATAATCACTCTAAATGTAAATAGCCTAAATGCTCCCATAAAGCACCACAGGGTTGCAGATTGAAGAAAAAGACATGACTCATCCATTTGCTGTCCACAAGAGACTAATTTTGAACCTAAATATACATTCAGACTGAAAGTAAAGGGATGGAATACCATCTTTCATGCCAATGGACCTCAAAAGAAAGCTGGGGTAGCAATTCTCATATCAGACAGATTGGATTTTAAACTAAAGACTATAGTTAGAGACACCAAAGGGCACTATATTATTCTTAAAGGATGTATCCAACAAGTGGATATGACAATTATAAATATATATGCCCCCGACAGGGGAGTAGCAAGATACACAAGCCAACTCTTAACTGCAATAAAGAGACATATAGATAAAAATACGTTAATTGTAGGGAACCTCAACAATCCACTATCAGCAATAGATGGATCACCTAAGCAGAAAATCAACAAAGAAACAAAAGCTTTGAATACCATACTCGATGAGTTGGACCTCATAGATATATACAGAACACTACACCCCAGAACCAAAGAATACTCATTCTATTCTAATGCCCATGGAACATTCTCAAGAATAGAGCAGGCTCTGGGTCACAAAACAGGTCTCAACCAATAACAAAAGACAGAAATTATTCCCTCCATATTCTCAGACCACAATGCTTTGAAATTGGAACTCAACCACAAGGAAAAATTTGGAAGAAACTCAAACACTTGGAGACTAAGAACCAATCTGCTCAAGAAATATTCGATAAACCAGGAAATCAAAAATCAATTTAAACCACTTATGGAGACCAATGAGAATGAAACACAATGGTCCCAAACCTATGGGACACTGCAAAGGCAGTCCTAAGGGGAAAATACATAGCCATCCAAGCCTCACTCAAAAACATAGAAAAATCTAAAATGCAGTTTTTATATTCTCACCTCAAGAAGCTGGAACAGCAACAGAGGGACAGGCCTAATCCATGCACGAGAAAGCAGTTAATCAAGATTAGAGCAGAGATCAATGAATTAGAATCCAGGAGCACAGTAGAGCAGATCAACAGAACTAGAATCTGGTTCTTTGAAAGAATAAATAAAATAGAAAAGCCACTGGCAAGACTTATCCAAGAGAATAGAGAAAGGACCCAAATTAATAAATATGAATGAAAAGGGAGAGGTCAAATCCAATACCAATGAAATAGGAAGAATTATTAGAAACTTTATCAACACCTTTATGACAATAAATTAAGCAATCTAGAAGAGATGGAGGCCTTCCTGGAAAGCCATAAACTACCAAGACTGAAACAGGAAGAAATTGATTTTTTTAAAAAGACCAATTAATTATGAAGAGATTGACACAGTGATTAAAAACCTTCCAAAAAACAAAACACCAGGGCTTGATGGATTTCCCGGGGAATTCTACCAAACATTCAAAGAAGAAATAATACCTATTCTCCTAAAGCTATTTCAAAAAATAGAAACAGAAGGAAAGCTACCAAATTCATTCTATGAGGCCAATATTACCTTGATCACCAAACCAGGCAAAGACCCCATCAAAAAGGAGAATTACAGACTGATTTCCCTTTTGAATATGGATGCCAAAATTCTCAACAAGATCCTTGCTAATAGGATCCAACAGTACATTAAAAGGATTATCCATCATGAACAAGTGGGATTCATCCCTGGGATGGAAGGGTGGTTCAACATTCGCAAATCAATCAATGTATTAGATTTTATCCAGAAAGAAAAATTCAAAAATCATATGATTCTCTCAATAGATGCAGAAAAGCATTTGACAAAATACAGCATCCTTTCCTGATTAAAACCCTTCAGAGTGTCGGGATAGAGGGTACATTCCTCAACCTCATAAAAACCATCTATGAAAAGCCTACAGCAAATATCATTCTCAATGGGGAAAAGCTTGAAGCCTTTCCCTTAAGATCAGGAAAACGACAAGGATGCCCACTCTCACCACTATTATTCGACATAGTACTAGAAGTCCTTGCAACAGCAATCAGACAACAAAAAAGGATAAAAGGTATCCAAATTGGCAAAGAAGAAGTCAAACTGTCTCTCTTTGCAGATGACATGGTACTCTATATGGAAAACCCAAAAGAATCCACTCCCAAGCGATTAGAATTTATAGAGCAATTCAGTAATGTGGCGGGATACAAAATGAATGCTAAGAAATCAGTTGCATTTGTATACATGAACAATGAGACTGATGAAAGAGAAATTAGGGAATCCATCCCATTTACAATAGCACCAAAAACGATACGTTACCTTGGAAATAATTTAACCAGAGACGTAAAGGATCTATATTCTAGAAACTATAAAGCACTCTTGAAGGACATTGAAGAAGACACAAAATGATGGAAAAATATCCCATGTTCATGGAACGGAAGAATAACATAGTTAAAATGTCCATGCTACCCAGAGCAATCTACACTTTTAATGCTATCCCGATCAAAATACCAATGACATTTTTCAAAGAAATGGAAAAAACAGCCCTTACATTTGTGTGGAACCAGAAAAGGCCCTGAATTGCCAAGGAATTGTTGAAAAGGAAAAACAAAGCTGGGGGCATCACAATGCCGAATTTCAAGTTGTACTACAAAGCTGTAATCACAAAGACAGCATGGTACTGGCACAAAGACAGACACATAGACCAATGGAACAGAATAGAGAACCCAGAAATGGACCCTCGGCTCTTTGGGCAACTAATCTTTGATAAAGCAGGAAAAACTTCCAGTGGCAAAAAGAGAGTCACTTCAATAAATGGTGCGGGGAAAATAGGACAGCTACATGCAGAGAATGAAACTTGACCACTCTCTCACACCATACACAAAGATAAACTCCAAATGGATGAAAGACCTCGATGTGAGACAGGAATCCATCAAAATCCTAGAGGAGAACATAGGCAGCAACCTCTACGTCATTGGCCACAGCAACTTTTTCATGACACATCTATGAAGGCAAGAGAAACAAAAGATAAAATGAACTTGTGGGCCTTCATCAAGATAAAAAGCTTCTGCACAGCCAACGAAGCAGTCAAAAAAACTAAGAGGCAGCCCACAGAATGAGAGAAGATATTTGCAAATGATACTACAGATAAAAGACTGATATCCAAGATGTACAAAGAACGTCTCAAACTCAATACATGAGAAACAAATAAACAAATCATAAAATGGGCAGAAGATATGAACAGACACTTTTCCAACACAGACATGCAAATAGCTAACAGACACATGAAAAAATGTTCAAAATCATTAGCCATCAGGGAAATTCAAATCAAAACCACATTGAGATACCACCTTACACCAGTTAGAATGGCAAAAATTGACAAGGCAAGAAACAAAAATTGTTGGACAGGATGTAGAGAAAGGGGATCCCTCTTACATTGCTGGTGGGAATGCAAGTTGGTACAGCCACTTTTCACAAAACTGTGGAGGTACCTCAGAAAGTTGAAAATTGAGCTACCCTATGATCCAGCCATTGCACTACTGGGTATTTACCCCAAAGATACAGATGTAGTGAGGAGAACGGCCATGTGTACCCCATTGTTCATAGCAGCATTGTCCACATGAGCTAAATCATGGAAGGAGCCGAGATGCCCTTCAACAGATGACTGGATTAAGAAGTTGTGGTCCATATATACCATGGAATATTACTCGGCTATCAAAAAGAATGATTTCTCAACATTTACTGCAACATGGACGGCACTAGAGGAGATAATGCTAAGTGAAATAAGTCAAGCAGAGAAAGATAATTATCATATGATTTCTCTCATCTATGGAACATAATAACTAGGAAGATCAGTAGGAGAAGAAAGGGATAAAGAAAGGGGGGTAATCAGAAGGGGGAATGAAGCATGAGAGACTATGGACTCTGAGAAAAAACTGAGGCCTTCAGAGGGGAGGTGGGTGGGGGAATGGGATAGGCTGCTTATGAGTGGTGGGGAGGGCACATATTGCATGCTGCTCTGGGTGTTATATGCAACTAATGAGTCATTGAACTTTACATCAAAAACCAAGGATATACTGTACGGTGACTAACATAACATAATAAAAAAATATTTTTAAAAATTTGAGCTACCCTATGATCCAGCCATTGTACTACTGGGTATTTACCCCAAAGATACAGACGTAGTGAAGAGAAGGGCCATATGCACCCCAATGTTCATAGCAGCATTGTCCACAATAGCTAAATCGTGGAAGGAACTGAGATGCCCTTCAACAGATGACTGGATTAAGAAGTTGTGGTCCATATATACAATGGAATATTACTCAGCTATCAGAAAGAACGAGTTCTCAACATTTCCTGCAACATGGACGGCACTGGAGGAGATAATGTTAAGTAAAATAAGTCAAGCAGAGAAAAACAATTATCATGTGGTTTCTCTCATCTATGGAACATAAGAACTAGGAAGATCGGTAGGGGAAGAAAGGGATAAAGAAAGGGGGGGTAATCAGAAGGGGGAATGAAGCATGAGAGACTATGGACTCAGAAACAAACTGAGGGCTTCAGAGGGGAGGGGGTGGGGAAATGGGATGGACTGGTGATGGGTAGTAAGGAGGGCACATTTTGCATGGTGCACTGGGTGTTATACGCAACTAATGAATCATTGAAGTTTACATCAAAAAAAGTAAAAAAATAAAAAAATAAAGAGAGAATAAGGGCAACAAAAAAAATAAAAAAATAAAACATTTCAGAGTGTAGGGATAGAGGGTACATTCCTCAATTTCATAAAAACTATCTAAAAAAGTCTACAGTGAATATCATTCTCAATGGGGAAAAGCTGAAAGCCTTTCCCTTAAGATCAGGAACAGGACAAGGATGCCCACTCTCACCATTATTATTCAACATAGTACTAGAAGTCCTTGCAACAGGAATCAGACAACAAAAACGAATAAAAGGAATCCAAATCGGCAACGAAGAAGTCAAACTGTCTCTTTTCGCAGATGACATGATACTGTATATGGAAAACCGAAAAGACTCCAACCCCATATAACTAGAACTTACAGAGCAATTCAGTAATGTGGTGGGATACAAAATCAATGCTCAGAAATCAGTTGCATTTTTATGCACGAACAATGAGACTGAAGAAAGAGAAATTAGGGAATTGATTCTATTTAGAATAGCACCAAAAATCATACGTTATCTCAGAATTAACTTAACGAGAGACATAAAGGATCTATATTCTAGAAACTACAAATCACTCTTGAAAAACATTGAAGAAGACACAAAAAGACGGAAAAATATTCCATGCTCATGGATCAGAAGAATAAGCATAGTTAAAATGTCTATGCTACCCAGAGCATTCTGTACTTTCAATGCCATCCCGATCAAAATACCAATGACATTTTTCAAAGAACTGTTAACAACAGCTCTTAAATTTATGTGGAACCAGAAATTGTTGAAGGACAAGTAATTTTTGAAAAGGAAAAAGAAAGCTGGGGGCATCACTTTGCCGGATTTCAAGCTATGCTACAGAGCTGTGATCACAAAGACATCATGGTACTGGCACAAAAACAGACACATAGATCAATGGAACAGAATAGAGAACCCAGAAATGGACCCTCGGCTTTTTGGGCAACTAATCATTGACAAAGCAGGAAACCACATCCAGTGGATAAAAAGAGAGTCTCTTCAATAAATGATGTGGGGAAAATTGTACAGCTACATGCAAAGGAATGAAACTTGACCACTCTCTCACACCATACACAAAGATAAACTCCAAATGGATGGAAGACCTCGATGTGAGAGAGGAATCTATCAAAATCCTAGAGGAGAGCCTAGGCAACAACCTCTTAAACATCAGCCACAGCAACTTTTTTCATGACACATCTCCAAAGGCAAGAGATACAAAAGATAAAATGAACTTGTGGGACTTCATCAAGATAAAAAGCTTCTGCACAGCCAAGGAAACAGTCAAAAAACTGAGAGGTAGCCCACGGAATGGGAGAAGATATTTGCAAATGATACTACAGATAAAAGACTGGTATCCAAGATCTACAAAGGACTTCTCAAACTCAATACATGAGAAACAAATAATCAAAACAAAAAATGGGCAGAAAATATGAACAGACACTTTTCCAACACAGACATGCAAATAGCTAACAGACACATGAAAAAATTCAAAATCATTAGCCATCAGGGAAATTCAAATCAAAACCACATTGAGATACCACCTTACACCAGTTAGAATGGCAAAAATTGACAAGAAAGGAAAAAACAAATGTTGGAGAGGATGTGGAGAAAGGGGATCCCTCTTACACTTTTGGTGGGAATGCAAGTTGGTACAGCCACTCTGGAAAACAGTGTGGAGGTCCCTTAAAAAGTTAAAAATAGAGCTACCCTATGATCCAGCCATTGCACTACTGGGTATTTACCCCAAAGATACAGATGTAGTGAAGAGGAGGGCCATGTGCACCCCAATGTTCATAGCAGCATTGTCCATAATAGCTAAATTGTGGAAGGAGCCGAGATGCCCTTCAACAGATGAGTGGATTAAGAAGATGTGGTCCATATATACAGTGGAATATTACTCAGCCATCAGAAAGAATGATTACCCAACATGTGCAGCAACATGGACTGGACTGGAGGAAATTATGCTATGTGAAATAAGTCAAGCAAAGAAAAACAATTATCATACGGTTTCACTCATTTATGGAACCTGAGAAATAGCAGGAAGATCAGTAGGGGAAGGAAAGGAAGAATTAAGGGGGAGTAAACATAAAGGGGAATGAACCATGAGAGACTATGGACTCTGGGAAACAAACTGACGGCTTCAGAGGGGAGTCTTTGGGGGATTGGGTTAGGCTGGTGATGGGTGTTAAGGAGGGCACTATTGCATGGTGCACTGGGTGTTATACACAAATAATGAATCATGGAACACTACAACAAAAACTAAGTATATGCTGTATGGTGACTAGCATAACATAATAAAAATTATTTAAAAAAACTCACAAAACTCAACAGTAAAAAATAATCTAATTAGAAAAGTACATAGGCAGACATTTCACTGTAAAGGATATGCAGTTGGCAAATAATCATATTAAAAGACATCTATCACATCCAGTCATTAATAAAATGTAAATTTAATCCACAAATCTTTTGCACAGTGAAAGAAACCATCAAGAATACCAAAAAAAGCAACTTACTGAGTGGGAGAAGATATTTGCAAATGATATATCATATAAAGGATTAATATTCATAATATATAAAGAACTTATACAACTCAACATGAAAAAAATAATCCACTTTAAAAATGGGCAGAGGACATGAATAGACATTTTTTCCAAAGAAAAATGTATAGATGACCCACAGACACATGAAAATATGCTTAACATCACTAATCATCAGGGAAATGCAAATGAAAACTACAATAAGATATCATGTTATGTCTGTAAGAATGGCTAAAATAAAAAATATAAGAACTAGCAACTGTTGAAAGGATGCAGAAAAAAAAGAAACCTCGTGCACTGTTGGTGGGAATGCAAATTGGTGCAGCCACTCTGGAAAACAATATGAATGTTAGAAGATTAAAAATAGAATTACCATATGATCGAGTAATTGCACTACTGAATATTTACCCAAAGAAAATGAAAACACTATTTCAAAAACATATGCACCTCTCTGTCTGTTGCAGCATTATTTACAATTGCCATGATATAGAAGCAACCCAGGTAAATATATATTACTTAGGTATACAATAAATACTACTCAGCCATAAAAAAGAATGAAATGATGTCATTTGTAAAAACATGGGTGGATCTAGAAGATATAATTTCTAAGTGAAATAAAGAAGACAGAGAAAGGCAAATACTATATGATTTCACTCATATGTGGAATTTAATAAGTAAATGAACAAACAAAGAAAAAAGAGTCAAACAAAAAAACAGACTCTTAAATAAAGCGAACAAACTGGTAGTTACCAGATGGGAGGGGATTGGGGGATGGTGAAATAGATAAAAGGGATTAAGAATACACTTATCGTGATGAGCCCTGAGGAATGTATAGATTTTTTGAATTATTATATTATAAACCTGAAACTAATACAACACTGTATGTTAATTATATTTTAATATTTAAAAAGAAATGAGATATCATTACACATCTATTAGAAGAGTTAAAATAAAAAATAGTGAACACATGAAGTGTTGATGATGATTCATAGAATTGCTTTCTCATACATTATTTTTGGGAATGTAAAATGATACAGCCATTCTGGGAAACAGTTTGGGAGTTCTTAGAAAAATAAACATATGCTTACCATACAAGCTAGCTATTGTATTTCTGGACATTTATCCCAGAGAAATAAATATTTATACACACATAAAAACTGGTGCATGAATATTTAAGGCAGGCTTGTTCATAGTAGCTTTAAAACTTAAAACAAAAATATCCTTTCATAAGTGAAACAAATTGTGATACATTCATGCCATAAAGTCTACTCAGCAATGAAAAGAAATAACTATTGACATACAAAAAAACTTGGATGAATCTTCAGGGATTTACTCTCAGTGAAATAACCACATCCAAATGTCACATTCTGTATGTTTTCCTTTATATAACATTCTTGAAATGGTAAAGTCATAGAAATGGCAAACAGAGTAGAGGTTTTAGAAATATTAATCTCATAAAATGAGTTGATATGTGTTCCCTCTTTTTCCATTTTCTGGAAAAGACTGTGTAGAATTTATGTTAATTTTTTTTCAGATGTTTCTTAGAATTCTCCAGTGAAACCATCTGGGCCTGAAGATAATTTTTCAGGAATTTTAAAATTATGAAGTCAATTTATTTAATAAGTATAAAGCTATTAAAACTATTTAATATTGTTTGAGTCATGATGGTTTGTTGTTTGCAATGAATTGGTCCTTTTTATCAACTTACAAATTTCTGTGTGGATTAATTTATAGTATTCCCTCATTATACTTGCAGCATCTACCAACATCTACAGTAATATCCTGTATTTTTCTGATATTGGTAAATCATATATTTGCTTTTGTTTTCATTGTCAGTCTTGCTAGATGTATGCCAACTTTTTAAAAGATTTATGTATTTGAAAGAGAGAGAGTGGGGGTAAGGGCAGTGGGAAAAGGAGAGAGGATCTCAAGCTAATTCCCCACTGAGCATGGAACCCAACTTGGGGCTTGATCTCATGACCCTGAGATCATGACCTGAGCCAAAACCAAAAGTTAGATGCTCAACTGACTGAGCCACCCAAGTGCCCCAGTGTATGACAATTTTCAAAAAACCCATCTTTTTTTTTCATTGGTTTTCTCTATCCCAGAGGTGATTCTGCACAGAAATCTGCTGCATTTCTATACACCAATAATGAAGCAGCAGGAAGAGAAATTAAGGAATCACTTCCATTTACAATTCCACCAAAAACAATAAGATACCTAGGAATAAAACTAACCAAAATAGTGAAAGATCTGTACTCTGAAAACTATAAACTACTGATGATATAATGTAAGGAGACACAAAGAAATGGAAAGACATTCCATGCTCATGGACTGGAAGAACAAATATTGTTAAATGCTTCCTCTCAGGGACATGCTCCAAGTAGAGGGAATATCTTTCCCCAAGTGCCCTAGGAATTCTTCAGATCACTGTTTCCACCCTGCATCACTCCAACATCCATTCATGATAAAAAAAAAAAAACTCGATAAAGTAGGCTTAGAGGGAACAAACCTCAATATTGATTTTGTATCCTGTGAGTTCACTGAATTCCTTTATCAGTTCTAGTAGTTTTTTGGTGGAGTCTTTTGGGTTTTCTATATATCTTCAATATAAAATGTTTCTGCACGTTGAAGGAAACAATCAAGAAAACTAAAAGGCAATCAACAGAATGGGAGAAGCTAATTGCAATCAATATATCTGATAAAGCATTAGTATCTAAAATATATAAAGAACTTATCAAACTCAACACACCAAAATCAGACAAATCCAGTTAAAAATGGGTAGAAGACATGGATAGACACTTTTCCAAAGAAGACATCCAGATGGCATATATATATATATATATATATATATATATATATATATATATATATATGAAAAGATGCTCAGGGGGTCGGAGTTAAGATGGCGGAGGGGTAGGAGACACCTTTTTCAGCCGGTCCCCCGAGTCGAGCTGGATAGGTACCAGACCAGCCTAAACAACCATGGAACCAGCCTGAGACGCAGGAAGACGCATCTAGATCTCTACAAATGAACAACTCCAGCGCTGAGTATTGAGGTACGAAGCGGGGAGCCATGAAACCGCGCACAGATATCGGAAGATAAACGGAAGGGGGAGGGAGCCGCCGCATTTGGGCGCCGGGAAGCGGCAGCCACTTGCACGGGGGAGCGGGCGGGCTCGTGGTTGGCACCCGCAAAACAGCAGACTGAGACCGTGAGCCGGGTGCGTGCGCCACCAGGCATCTCGCGGAACACCGGAATCCCGGTGCGCTCACTGGATCCAGACTGAGACCGGGAGCTTCCGGAGCGCGCGCGGGGCGGCTGGCGGCTGGCGGCTGGTGGCGTTAGAAACACAAAGGACAGAGACGCGCCGGCCCTGGAAGTGAGCGCTGGGACACCAGGTGTGGGGCGCACATCCCGGGATGCTGCAGGGTTGAGCAGCACCAACAGTAGCAGAGTTAAAGTGGCCAGAACATTAGTAGAGAACGGGCCGCAATCCCTCTGTTCTGTGACAGAGGCTGAAATTCGGCCGCTGCTGCTCTGACTCTCAGAAGAGGCACAACAGACTGCCAGGGAAAGCCGCCAGAGAACAAAAGCCTGGAAATACCGGCTCAGAGAGTGTCCATCCCCATTCCCCCTCGCAGGGGACACGGAGACTCTACCCAAACAGGGTTGCCTGAGTATCGGCGCGCCAGGCCCCTCCCCCAGAACACAGAAGGCAGGCTGAAAAATCAAGAAGCCCAAAACCCGGGCGCCAGGGTGGCGCAGTCATTGAGCGCCTGTCTTCGGCTTAAGGCATGATCCCGGCATTCGGGAAAGGAGTCCCTCAACGGGCTCCTCCGCTGGGAGCCTGCTTCTTCCTCTCCCATTCCCGTGCTTCTGTTCCCTCTCTCGCTGGTTGGCTGCCACATAAATAAATAAATAAAATCTTTAAAGAAGAAGCCCACATCCCTAAGATCCCTATAAAACAAGGGGCACGGCCTGGGACCCAGTCAATAATTTGGGCTCTGGAAACCCCGCACCTCTCCTCATCAGAATGACAAGAAGGAGAAGCCCCCCACCCAGCAAAGAAAAGACAGTGAGGCTGTAGCCTCTGCCACAGAAATAATGGATATGGATGTAACCAAATTATCAGAAATGGAATTCAGAGTAACGATGGTCAAAATGATGAGTAGAATTGAAAAAACTATTAACGAAAAGGTTACTGAGAATATAGAATCCCTAAGGACAGAAATGAGAACGAATCTGACAGAAATTAAAAATTCTATGAGCCAAATGCAGGCAAAACTAGAGGCTCTGATGGCCAGGGTCGCAGAAGCAGAGGAACGGGTTAATGAATTGGAGGATGGGTTAATAGAGGAAAAAATGAAAATAGAAGATGGTCTTAAAAAAATCCATGCCAACGAATGTAGGTTACGGGAGATTACTGACTCAATGAAACGATCCAATATTAGAATCATCGGCATCCCCGAGGGGGTGGAGAAAAACAGAGGTCTAGAAGAGATATTTGAAAAAATTGTAGCTGAAAACTTCCCTAATCTAGCGAGGGAAACAAACATTCGTGTCCAAGAGGCAGAGAGGACCCCTCCCAAGCTCAACCACGAAAACCTACGCCACGTCACGTCATAGTGCATTTCGCAAATACTAGATGCAAGGATACAGTATTGAAAGCGGCCAGGGCAAAGAAATTTCTCACGTACCAAGACAAAGGCATCAGAATTACATCAGACCTGTCTACACAGACCTGGAATGAGAGAAAGGGTTGGGGGAGCATATTTAAAGCTCTTTCAGAGAAAAACATGCAGCCAAGGATCCTTTATCCAGCAAGGCTGTCATTCAGAATTGATGGAGAAATAAAGACATTTCAGAATCGCCAGTCACTAACCAATTTTGTAACCACAAAACCAGCCCTACAGGAGATATTACGGGGGGTTCTATAAAAGTAAAAAGGCCCCAAGAGTGATACAGATCAGAAAGTCAAAGCCAATACAAACAAACACTTTACTGGCAACATGGCATTATTAAAATCATATCTCTCAGTAATCAGTCTTAATGTACATGGTTTGAACCATCCCATAAAACGCCACAGGGTTGCAGATTGGATAAAAAGAAATGACCCATCCATTTGCTGTCCACAAGAGACTCATTTCGAACCCAAAGATGCATTCAGACTGAGAGTAAGGGGATGGAGTACCATCATTCATGCAAATGGACCTCAAAAGAAAGCTGGGGTAGCAATTCTCATATCAGATAAATTGGATTTTAAACTACAGACTATAGGGGCGCCTGGGTGGCACAGCGGTTAAAGCGTCTGCCTTCGGCTCAGGGCGTGATCCCGGCGTTCCGGGTTCGAGCCCCACGTCAGGCTCCTCCTCTATGAGCCTGCTTCTTCCTCTCCCACTCCCCCTGCTTGTGTTCCCTCTCTCGCTGGCTGTCTCTATCTCTGTCGAATAAATAAATAAAAAATCTTTAAAAAAAAAAACAAACTACAGACTATAGATAGAGATGCAGAAGGGCACTATATTATTCTTAAAGGAAGTATTCAACAAGTGGATATGACAATTATAAATATATATGCCCCCAACAGGGGAGCAGCAAGATACACAAGTCAACTCTTAACCAGAATAAAGAGACATATAAATAAAAATACATTAATAGTAGGGGACCTCAACACTCCAATATCAGAAATAGACATAACACTCTGGCAAAAACTAAGCAAAGAATCAAAGGCTTTGAATGCCATACTCCACAAGTTGGACCTCATAGATATATATAGAACACTACACCCCAGAACCAAAGAATACTCATTCTATTCTAATGCCCATGGAACATTCTGAAGAATAGACCATGTTCTGGGACACAAAACAGGTCTCAACCGATACCAAAAGATTGAAATTATCCCCTGCATATTCTCAGACCACAATGCTCTGAAATTGGAACTCAACCACAAGGAAAAATTTGGAAGAAACTCAAACACTTGGAGACTAAGAACCATCCTGCTCAGGAATGACTCAATAAACCAGGAAATCAAAAATCAAATTAAACAATTTATCGAGACCAATGAGAATGAAAATACAACAGTCCAAAACCTATGGGATAGTGCAAAGGCAGTCCTAAGGGGGAAATACATAGCCATCCAAGCCTCACTCAAAGGAATAGAAAAATCTAAAATGCAGTTTTTATAATCTCACCTCAAGAAGCTGGAACAGGAACAGACGGACAGGCCTAATCCACGCACGAGGAAGCAGTTGACCAAAATTAGAGCTGAAATCAATCAAGCAGAAACCAGAAGTACAGTAGAGCAGATCAACAGGACAAGAAGCTGGTTCTTTGAGAGAATCAATAAAATTGACAAACCACTGGCAAGACTTATCCAAAAGAAAAG
The DNA here is from genome assembly GCF_024610735.1 of Ursus americanus. Lineage (NCBI taxonomy): Eukaryota > Metazoa > Chordata > Mammalia > Carnivora > Ursidae > Ursus > Ursus americanus. The sequence goes on from NC_142164.1 coordinate 68,186,585, forward strand.
AGAAAGGACCCAGATTATTAAAATTATGAATGAAAAAGGAGAGGTCACGAAGAGCACCATTGAAATTGGAAGGATTATTATTTATTTTTATCAACAGCTATATGCCAATAAACTAAGCAATCTGGAAGAGATGGAATCCTTCCTGGAAACCTATAAACTACCAAGATTGAAACCAGAAGAAATTGATTCCTTTAACAGGCCAATTAATTATGAAGAAATTGAGTCAGTGAAAAACAACCTTCCAAATAACAAAACTCCAGGCCCGGATGGTTTTCCTGGGGAATTCTACCAAACATTCAAAGAAGAAATAATACCTATTCTCCTAAAGGTATTTCAAAAAATAGAAACAGAAGGAAAGCTACCAAACTCATTCTATGAGGCCAATATTACTTTGATCCCCAAACCAGGCAAAGATCCCCTCAAAAAGGAGAATTACAGACCGATTTCCCTAATGAATATGGATGCCAAAATCCTCAACAAGATACTTGCTAATAGAACCCAACAGTACATTAAAAGGATTATCCATCACGATCAAGTGGGATTCATACCTGGGATGCAAGCATGGTTCAATATTCACAAATCAATCAGCGTGATACATCATATCAACAAGAAAAGACTCAGGAACCATATGATCCTCTCAATTGATGCAGAAAAAGCATTTGACAAAATACAGCATCCTTTCCTGATTAAAACCCTTCAGAATGTAGGAATAGAAGGTACATTTCTCAATCTCATAAAAGCCATCTATGAAAAGCCTACTGCAAATATTATTCTCAATGGGGAAAAGCTGGAAGCCTTTCCCTTAAGATCAGGAACTCGACAAGGATGCCCACTCTCGCCACTATTATTCAACATAGTACTAGAAGTCCTTGTAACAGCAATCAGACGACAAAAAGGGATCAAAGGTATTCAAATCGGCAAAGAAGAAGTCAAAATGTCTCTCTTTGCAGATGACATGATACTCTATATGGAAAACCCAAAAGAAGCCACTCCCAAACTATTAGAAGTTATAGAGCAATTCAGTAACGTGGCGGGATACAAAATCAATGCTCAGAAATCAGTTGCATTTCTGTACACGAATAACGAGACCGAAGAAAGAGAAATTAGGGAATCCATCCCATTTACAATAGCACCAAAAACCATACGTTACCTTGGAATTAACTTAACCAGAGACGTAAAGGACCTATATTCTAGAAACTATAAATCACTCTTGAAAGACATTGAGGAAGACATAAAAAGATGGAAAGATATTCCATGCTCATGGATTGGAAGAATTAACATAGTTAAAATGTCCATGCTACCCAGAGCAATCTACACTTTCAATGCTATCCCGATCAAAATACCGAGGACATTTTTCAAAGAACTGGAACAAACAGTCCTTAAATTTGTATGGAAACAGAAAAGGCCCCGAATCTCCAAGGAACTGTTGAAAAGGAAAAACAAAGCTGGGGGCATCAAAATGCCAGATTTCGAGCTGTACTACAAAGCTGTGATCACAAAGACAGCATAGTACTGGCACAAAAACAGACACATAGACCAATGGAACAGAATAGAGAGCCCAGAAATGGACCCTCGGCTCTTTGGGCAACTAATATTTGATAAAGCAGGAAAAAACATCCGGTGGGAAAAAGACAGTCTCTTCAATAAATGCTGCTGGGAAAATTGGACAGCTACATGCAAGAGAATGAAACTTGGCCACTCTCTCACACCATACACAAAAATAAACTCCAAATGGATGAAAGACCTCGATGTGAGACAGGAATCCATCAAAATTCTAGAGGAGAACATAGGCAACAACCTCTACGACATCGGCCAAAGCAACCTTTTTCATGACACATCCCCAAAGGCAAGAGAAACAAAAGATAAAATGAATTTATGGGACTTCATCAAGATTAAAAGTTTTTGCACAGCCAAGGAAACAGTCAGAAAAACTAAGAGGCAGCCCACGGAATGGGAGAATATATTTGCAAATGACACTACAGATAAAGGACTGGTATCCAAGATCTACAAAGAACTTCTCAAACTCAATACACGAGAAACAAATAAACAAATCAAAAAATGGGCAGAAGATATGAACAGACACTTTTCCAATGAAGACATACAAATGGCTAACAGACACATGAAAAAATGTTCAAAATCATTAGCCATCAAGGAAATTCAAATCAAAACCACACTGAGATACCACCTTACGCCAGTTAGAATGGCAAAAATAGACAAGGCAAGAAACAACAATTGTTGGAGAGGATGTGGAGAAAGGGGATCCCTCCTACATTGTTGGTGGGAATGCAAGTTGGTACAGCCACTCTGGAAAACAGTGTGGAGGTCCCTTAAAAAGTTAAAAATTGAGCTACCCTATGACCCAGCCATTGCACTACTGGGTATTTACCCCAAAGATACAGACATAGTGAAGAGAAGGGCCATATGCACCCCAATGTTCATAGCAGCAATGTCCACAATAGCTAAATTGTGGAAGGAGCCGAGATGCCCTTCAACAGATGACTGGATTAAGAAGTTGTGGTCCATATATACGATGGAATATTACTCAGCTATCAGAAAGAATGAGTTCTCAACATTTGCTACAACATGGACAGCACTGGAGGAGATAATGCTAAGTGAAATAAGTCAAGCAGAGAAAGACAACTATCATATGATTTCTCTCATCTATGGAACATAAGAACTAGGATGATCGGTAGGGGAAGAAAGGGATAAAGAAAGGGGGGGTAATCAGAAGGGGGAATGAAACATGAGAGACTATGGACTATGAGAAACAAACTGAGGACTTCAGAGGGGAGGGGGGTGGGGGAATGGGATAGACCGGTGATGGGTAGTAAGGAGGGCACGTATTGCATGGTGCACTGGGTGTTATACACAACTAATGAATCATCGAGCCTTACATCGGAAACCGGGGATGTACTGTATGGTGACTAACATAATATAATAAAAAATCATTAAAAAAATAAAAAATAAAAAAATAAACCTTGAAGGACTACTAGGACAGTCAGAGACCACTATCAAGTTGGTTGAACTTCACATTCTCTGAAAGACCTAGAGAAGGTCATGTTGAGATCTGAGGTAAAAGTCCTGTGTTTGAATAAAAAGCACTGTATTTTGATCCAAAAAAAATGGCAAAAATAGAGAAGGCAAGAAACAACAATTGTTGGAGAGGATGTGGAGAACGGGGATCCCTCCTACATTGTTGGTGGGAATGCAAGTTGGTACAGCCACTCTGGAAAACAAGGTGGAGGTCCCTTAAAAAGTTAAAAATTGAGCTACCCTATGACCCAGCCATTGCACTACTGGGTATTTACCCCAAAGATACAGACGTAGTGAAGAGAAGGGCCATATGCACCCCAATGTTCATAGCAGCAATGTCCACAATAGCTAAATCGTGGAAGGAGCCGAGATGCCCTTCAACAGACGACTGGATTAAGAAGTTGTGGTCCATATATACAATGGAATATTACTCAGCTATCAGAAAGAACGAGTTCTCAACATTTGCTGCAACATGGACGGCACTGGAGGAGATAATGCTAAGTGAAATAAGTCAAGCAGAGAAAGACAACTATCATATGATTTCTCTCATCTATGGAACATAAGAACTAGGATGATCAGTAGGGGAAGAAAGGGATAAAGAAAGGGGGGGTAATCAGAAGGGGGAATGAAACATGAGAGACTATGGAATATGAGAAACAAACTGAGGACTTTAGACGGGAGGGGGTGGGGGGAATGGGATAGACCGGTGATGGGTAGTAAGGAGGGCACGTATTGCATGGTGCACTGGGTGTTATACACAACTAATGAATCATCAAGCCTTACATTGGAAACCGGGGATGTACTGTATGGTGACTAACATAATATAATAAAAAAATCATTAAAATAAAAAAAAGAAAAGATGTTCAATATCACTAATTATCAGGGAAACACAGGAAACAGCAGATGTTGTTGAGTGAGGATAAGGGGAACCCTCTTGCACTCTTGGTGGGAATGCAAATGGTGTAGCCATTCTGGAAAACAGCATGGAAGTTCCTCAAAAAATTAAAAATAGAACTACCCCACAACCAAGTTATTGCACTACTAGGTATTTACCGAAAGAATATAGAAATACTGATTCAAAGGGAAACATGCACCCCAATGTTTATAGCAGCATTATCTATAATAGCCAAATTATGGAAAGAGCTCAAATGTCCACTGGCTGATGAATGGATAAAGAAGATATGGTAGATATATGCAATGGAATATTACCCAGCCATAAAAAGAATGAAATCTTGCCATTTGTCATGACGTGATTGTAGCTAGAGAGTATTATGCTCAGCAACATACATCAGTCAGATAAAGAGAAATACCATATAATTTCACTCATATGTGGAATTAAGAAACAAAACAAATGGGTATGGGGGGAAAAGAGAGGCAAACCAAGACATAGTCTCTTAACTAGAGAAAACAAACTGATGGCTACCCAAGGGAAGGTGGGTGGGGGTTGGGTTAAGTGGGTGGTGGTATTAAGAAGGGCACTTCTGGTGAACATTGGGTGCTGTATGTAAGTGATGAATCACTAAATTGTACACCTGAAATTATTACACTGTATGTTAAGTTACTAGAATTTAAATAAAAACTTAAAAAAAAACCCCACATTCTTTATCTCTCCTTCATTGATGAATGGTAACCTTGTTGGGGAGAGTGTTTTTTGTTGTAGTTTTATTTTTTAAGATTTATTAATTTGAGGGAGAGAGAGAGAGAATGAGCAGGAAGAGGGCAGAGGGAGGAAAGAATCCTGAAGCAGACTCCCTGCTGAGTGTGGAGCCTGATGCAGGGCTCGATCCCAGGACCCCAAGATCATGACCTGAGCTGAAATCAAGGGTCAGCTGCTCAACCAACTGAGCCACCCAGGTACCCCTGGTTGTAGGTTTTGAGTATATCATGCCAATTTCTTCTGACCTTCTAAGTTTCTGCTGAAAAATCAGCTGATAGCTTTATGGGTTTTCCTTTGTACTTAACTAGTCACTGCTTTCTTGTTGCTTTTAAGAGTCTCTCTTTATTTTTAAATTTGCCATTTTAATTGTTACTTGTCTTGGTGCGGACCTCCTCGGGTTCTTCTTATTTGGGACTCTCTTTGATTACTGGACCTGGATGTCTGTTTCATTCTTCAGGTTCAGAAATTTTCAGCTATTATTTTTTCAAATAAGATTCCTGACTCTTTGTCTTTCTTATCTCTTTAGAGACCTGTATAATGTAAATATTGGTACATTTGATGTTGTCCCAGATGTCCCTGAATCTATCCTTTTTTAAGTTATTTTATTTTCTTTTGCTGTGTAGCTTGTATGCTAAACCCTTTCTTCCAGATTCCTGATTTGTTGCTGTTCTTCTTCTAATCTGATGTTGATTCCTTCTAGTTTCTTTTATTTTATGGTTATTATATTCTTCAGCTTTGATTTTTTTTAATATTTTTGTCCTGTTTGTTGAAATTCTGTCTGAGTTCATCCACTTTTCTCTCAAGTTTGGTAAGCATCTTTATTATCATTACTTTGAACTCTTCATCAGGTTGATTGCTTATCTTCATTTCAATTGGTTCTATTTCTGGTTTTGTCTTGTTCCTTCTTTTGGAACATATTATATTCTCTCCTCATTTTTTTTTTGATGTCCTGTGTTTGTTTCTATGAATTAGGGTAAAAAGCTACCTCTCCCAGTGTTGAAGAAGTGGCCTTGTGAAAAACATCTCCTGGGTAGACTGTGTGTGCCTGGTGGGTTTTGCTGGCTGCTTAGAGCTGTATTGTTTGCTTCCTAGAGTTTTCTGGGTACTTTATGTTGGGACCACTCTGGTGGGATGACTGGAGTTGAAGCGGGCAGCAGATAGGGGGTTCCAGTGTGCTCTATTGAGGAGTCATCCTGTTGAAATAGTTGGATTTTAAGAGGGCACAGGTGTGGACCAGGGGCTTCCAGGGCATTTGAGCATGAGAGTGCCCTGAGGGACATCTGGAGCTGAAGTAGATGTGGACCAGGTGGTCCTGGGGTGCTTCAAATAGGGGATGCCTTGCAAATTGGTTGGAGTTGCAGTGGATGTGAGCCTGCAGTTTATGTCTGGATTTGCAGTAGTTGCAGCCTGAGGATGTCCCAGTATGCACCACACTAAGGTCACCTTAGTGGGATGGCTGGAACTCTGGCAGATATGGGTGTGGGGGCCGCTTTAGGGGGACATCTGGGGCTGGGATGGACTAGGGTCCTGGTGCTCACTGAAGCAACAGGCTGGGTAGACACCCAGATCCTGCTCCTGTCTGTGCTATAAATGTGGAGTGGAAATTTAAACAATGGTGCTTGTTAACACCTTTAATCTCGGAAAGATTTCTAGCAATTCCCCCACCATTTAACAGATACTTTAGGGTTAGTTCAATTCTAGTCTAGCTTCCTTTTATACCACAGTTTTTTTTTCTGTGCCCCAATGTGCCTGGGACTGGTGTGGGCTAGGGGTTTGGGGATTGCTGAGACAGCAGGCCAGCTAGAGCACCTGGACCCTACTCCTTTCTGTGCTATTAAGGTGGAGGGGAAACATAAATAATGATACTTCCCAGCACATCCAGCACTGGAGAGAATTGTAGTGTTTTCCCACTGTTTGGAAGACACTGTAGCATTAGTTCACTTGTAATATAGTTGTCTTTTAAACTGTGGCACTTTTTTTTTGTGCCCCAGGGCAAAGAAACCTGCCCAGAGTCCCTGAGTACTATCCTTCCCCACTGCAGTTCACAGCATTGGGAGTGTGGTTCCCAACAGTACCCAGTGTCCATCTCTCCTGCCATTCTTTATGTGGTCCCTCTATCCTTTATTGTGCAAAGCTTTTCAATTAGCCCTAATTTCTTTAAGAGAAATTACTCTATATGTAGGTATAAATTCAGTGTGTCATATGAGAGTATGAGTTTAAGATCTTCCTATGCTGCTGCCTTAGACCCTCCCTCAAGATGTGGTATGTATTTATACAAGAGAATGTTTTTCAACCATAACAAAGAAGGAAATCCTGGCATTTATGACTACATGCATAAACCTTGAGGTGATTACGTTAATTGAGATAAGTCAGAGAAAAACAAATACTGTATGATATCACTTATATGTGGAATCTTAAAAAGCCAACTTTTAAAAACAGAGAGTAAAATGTGCTTGTCAGGGGCTGCGGAGCAGGTGAATCGGGAGATGTTGATCAAAGGGTGCAAACTCACAACTAGAAGATGAATAAGTTCTGGAGATCTGACACAACATAGTGATTTAGGCAAACAGTACCATATTGTATACTTTAAAGTTGCTAAGAAACTAGATCTTAAATTCTGTGACCACAAAAAAGGAGATGATTATTACATGATGTAATAGAGGTGTTAGCTAATCCTACAGTGGTAATCATGTTAAAATGTATACATGTATCAAATAAAAACACTCATGTGTGGAATTTAAGAAACAAAACAAATAAGTATAGGAGGAAAAAAGAGAGGTAAACCAAAGAATGTTGTATACCTTAAAGTTACACAATGTTATATGTAAATTATATAGGTAAATAAGGTAATATTATATAGGTATTATATATTATATAGGTAAATAAATAAATATTTCCAAAGTCCAACATAGACCTACTGGTATTTGTACTTTTAAAATAGCTTTATTGAGGTATTTTTGATATTTTTTTAAAAAATGGGCACATTTAATGTCTACAATGTGAATAAACACAGATATGTACACATCTGTGAAACCATAGTCACAATCAAAATAATAAATATATCTATTACCTCCAAAAAAAGAGAAAACAGTGAAATATAAAATGGAAAAACAAGAGAGAAACGTCATTGAAAAAAAAGGTGATTATTTGAAAATATCAATAACACTGAGAAACATCTAGTAAAACTGACAAAGAGAGAAGGTGTAAATCACCAATATCAGGAATGAAACAGGGCATATAAAACTACAGATACTTCTGTCATTAAAATGAAAAAAGGGACTACGAGAAAGAACTCTATGCATATAAATTCAACAACTTAGATTAATGAACCAATTTCTCATAATCCACAAACCAGTAATAAACATCCAATATGAAATAGGTAAATTGAAAGTCCTAAGAAAATTGAATCCAAAATTTGAAAGTATGTGAGAAAAGAAATCTTCAGGTTCGCATGGTTTCACTATAATATTATACCAAATATTTAGGGAGGAATTTGTACTAAATCTATATGGAATGTGGAAGACATCGCTTTTACTTTCTTGAAGTTTTATAACAAAGCGTGGAAATTAAATAATAAACAAATAATTATAAGTGTACTTAGTATTGGGAATTTTTTATACACTTCCATTGCACCATATACTTCTAAATACTCACGCATCAATACTATAGTAAAATCCAATCTTTCCTGGGTGAAAATGGGAGAAGCTTGAGGCTAGGGTGTAAGTATAGGGTGGATGTTCCTAATGAATGATACATAAATTGATATCTTAAGGATAAGTAGGAATTGACTAGGTAAAAAAAGGGGGGGAGAATATTCAGATTGTAAAGAATATCATTCTTGCAGCTTTAAGATGGAGGAGGGCTTGGCATGTTGAAAGAACTGAGAGGTCTAATGTGGTTGGAGTGGAAATAGAAAGGTTGCAAATGGAGATAGATAAAACTGGGAAACAAAATTTAACTTTGTGGGTCAAGTTAAGTATTTGGGGCTTTCTCCAATGAGCATTTGAAAGGCACTGAAGCAGAGATGAGATACAATCAAATGCTCATTTTTCAAAGATCACTTTGGTGAATGTGTGAAGGATTGCAGGGGCATAAGAACAGTTGTAAGTGGATTGATTAAGAGACTATTAGGCCAGTCTAAAGGTGAGAGTGGATTAGCCTGGATTCATGACTGAATGTATGGAGGGAAGAAGATGGAATGAAAATATTTTAGAGACAAAATAAGCAAATTTACTGATAGGTTGTCTGTGGAGGGTGATGGCGAGGGAGAAAGACAGGATGGCTTTTACAATCCTCTCTTTGTCTGCAAAGTTGGTGTTGTCACCAATGAGAACATTCCCAGTATATGTAATATGCCTGGCACAGAACCTGATATATAGTAGGTGCTCTGGAAGTGTGAATTCCCTTATACTTTAGTAATAATATAAACAAAACAAAACCTAAAGCCCAGTTTTCCCATTCCTTAGATGGCATTTGCTTCACTGAAGGGAACCTTGGGAGACCATCAACCTCTGAGGATTCCTTCTCATTATGCTTAATTTCCACTTTCATTTTTCCTTTCTTTGGGATAACCAGTGGTCTCATGAGCACTACCCCTGAATATACTGAATCCTTGATATAGGATAAGAAGATATGGCCTCTTCTCAGGAGGAGGATTGGTCTAAAGCAGATTGCAAGTTGATGACTGTGCTATGATGAAGCCTCTAGGGGCCTCTGGAACACTCTGATATTTGCATAATTTTTAACTTGGGTCAAAGGACATGGCCTCAGAACCCAGTCTTGACTGTTTTTATGATCTTCTCAGCAAAAGGGTCCCTATTCCTCATGAATGTTATTTGGCCAGAGGCTTGCCCTATGCCAGGATAAACCACCACCCCTTCCTTCTTGGACTGCTGCCCCCACACATAGAGGAAAATGGCTTGAAAGTGGTGCAGAGTAGGGAAAGCTGAGAAAGGAATGCATGAAGAAAAGCTGCCTGCAAAGAAAGATAAAAGCAAGGAATGCAATGGCCTGCCTGAGGGGCAAGGAAGGAAGCTAAGTGACAGAATAAACAGACCTCAAGGAGAACAAGAGTGAGAGTAAACACAGATGGGGAAGAAAAATAACTTATCTTCAGAGATTCACTTTTTGTGGTCTAAGTTGAAGCTCTGAGAGTCACAGCCAAAAGGGACCTATGAATCCTAAGCATAAGCATTTTCTCTGGTGTGAGAGATGTATTAGCTATCTGTGTGATCTTGGAAGCACTCTTACCACTCTAAATTTCAATTTCCCGAAAGCAACATGAGAGGGTGGGACTAGAATACCTCTAAACTGTACCAGCATGTGATTTTAGATGAAGATGAAAAATCAAGTGGGCATTACAGAATAAATAAAGTGACTTAGTTATTAGATAGTTGTCCCTGGCAGTGCAGAGAGTGGAGGGTAGAAGGGTCCAGAAGATTGAGACCTCTTTCAAAAGATACCATGCATAAAGCACATGCCACAAAGTCTGTCAAATAAATGCAGAACTTACATGGGGACCCACCAGTGGACTCCTGAGTTTTCTCTGAGTACATCCAAAACCTGGGATTTGACTCTGACTACAGAATGCCTACTCTGATGCCTTGCAACATATTTATCATCTCTGGCAGGTCTGCAAGTTTTGCTTATTTAAATGATACCTAACGTCCTCATTAGAGGAATACACACAAAAAAAGATAATTTTGAAGATCTCAATAATTTGTCCAAGACAATCAAAAAGTAAAATGTAAGCCTAATACATCACTTCAACGGCATTATCTAATTAGAAGAGGGACAAGAGCTAAGGGTGGGAGCTTGATAAAACAGAGTTGAGTTTAATATAAGAAAGAACATTGTAGCTGCCTCAGGGTGGGGATGGGGTCCATCACCATAGGTGATCACAGAATAAGTTTTGGAAGGTAAATATATCCTTCATAGTACTTAATCTCCTTTTATGTTACAGTTATTAGGAAATTTTAAGTTGCAAGGAAAATGAGTACCTGGATTAGCTGAGGTCATATCATGTTATACAGAGGTGTCTGGGGGATACAGAGGCCACAATGGTGAAACGGAATTGTGTGACCTCATGGAGAATGAGAATAATGACTCAGCATCATTCAAGATGTAACCACAGTTCCAATGGCTCAGATATCTGTTTGATCCTCCATAAAGAACACCATTTCTGTTAGCCATTTGTATGTCTTCATTGGAAAAGTGTCTGTTCATATCTTCTGCCCATTGTTTAATTTCATTATTTGTTTCTCGTGTATTGAGTTTGAGAAGTTCTTTGTAAATGTTGGATAGCAGTCTTTTATCTGTAGTATCATTTACACATATCTTCTCCCACTGTGTGGGCTGCCTCTTAGTTTTTTTGACTGTTTCCTTGGCTGTGCAGAAGCTTTTTATCTTGATGAAGTCCCACAAGTTCATTTTATCTTTTGTTTCTCTTGCCTTTGGAGATGTGTCATGAAAAAAGTTGCTGCGGCTGATGTCGTAGAGATTGTTGCCTAGGCTCTCCTCTAGGATTTTGATGGATTCCTGTCTCACATCGAGGTCTTTCATCCATTTAGAGATTATCTTTGTGTATGGTGTGAGAGAGTGATCAAGTTTCATTCTTCTGCATGTAGCTGTCCAATTTTCCCAGCACGATTTACTGAAGTGACTCTCTTTTTGCCACTGGAAGTTTTTTCCTGCTTTATCAAAGATTAGTTGCCCAAAGAGCCGAGGGTCCATTTCTGGGTTCTCTATTCTGTTCCATTGGTCTATGTATCTGTTTTTGTGCCACCACCATGCTGTCTTTGTGATCACAGCTTTGTAGTACAACTTGAAATTCGGCATTGTGACGCCCCCAGCTTTGTTTTTCCTTTTCAACAATTCCTTGGCGATTCCGGGCTTTTTCTGGTAATGTTCAAAATCATTAGCCATCAGGGAAATTCAAATCAAAACCACATTGAGATACCACCTTATACCAGTAGTAATGGCAAAAATTGAGAAGGCAAGAAACAACAAATGTTGGAGAGGATGTGGAGAAAGGGGATCCCTCCTACACTGTTGGTGAGAATGCAACTTGGTACAGCCACTTTTCAAAACAGTGTGGAGGTCCCTCAGAAAGTTAAAAATTGAGCTACCTTATGATCCAGCCATTGCACTACTGGGTATTTACCCCAAAGATACAGATGTAGTGAAGAGATGGGCCATATGCACCCCAATGTTCATAGCATCACTGTCTACAATAGCTAAATTGTGGAAGGAGCCGAGATGCCCTTCAACAGATGACTGGATTAAGAAGATGTGGTCCATATATACAATGGAATATTACTCAGCCATCAAAAAGAACGATTTCTCAACATTTGCTGCAACATGTATGGGACTGGAGGAGATAATGCTAAGCGAAATAAGTCAAGCAGAGAAGGAGAATTATCATATGGTTTCACTCATTTATGGAACAGAAGAAGTAGGAAGATTACATTTTATCCAACCTTTATTGGATACATAGCAGTAAATGGGCATCAGCCATCATCTCAAGAACATTTCAAGTATCTGGTTATTGTAGAATTATACAAATTTATCTCAGCAATTGCATTTATTTATCTAGATAAAACAAAGATCTTTTTCCTTGAGCCATTTAAACAAAGCTAAGGAAGTTCTGTATCTTTCCTGAGAGAACAGTGTGTCCCATGAGGGTGTCTATTCTAGGAAGATCAGTAGGAGAAGAAAGGGATAAAGAAAGGGGGGGTAATCAGAAGGGGGAATGAAGCATGAGAGACTATGGACTCTGAAAAACAAACTGTGGGCTTCAGAGGGGAGGGGGTGGGGGAATGGGATAGGCTGGTGATGGGTAGTAAGGAGGGCACGTATTGTAAGGTGCACTGGGTGTTATACGCAACTGATGAGTCATCAAACTTTACATCAAAACCAGGGATGTACTGTATGGTGAATAACATAACATAATAAAAATATTATTATGAAAAAAATGTAAAAAATTAAAACAATACCTAAAAATAAAGATATTATGGATGGAAAAAAAATAATTCAATAGAACCTCAATAATTTTTTAAAATCCCAATGTAAATTAAGAGTTTGAATAACTCTGATATGTGTTTTCTAAAGTTTACTAGTTTTGTATAAGTTTATAATATTAATGCACAGAAGAATGCAGTATGACTCAGATAATGTATTAAGAACTGTCTTTTTTTTCTATTGAAAAAACCACAATACCACAGTCTGATTACTGCAGCTATGTATGAAGAGTTCATATCTGAGTTATTCTTCCCACTTTATACTTCTTTTTCAAAATTGTAGGTATTCTGGTTTCTTTGCCTTTTCATCCACATTTTAGAATTATCTATTCTGTATATATATAAAATATTACTGAGATTTTTTACAGGAATTATTAAGCTTATATAAATTCGGGGGAGAACTGACATTTTTATTGTGCTGATTCTTCCAACCCATGACCATGGTATTTCTTTCCATTTATTTATGTCTTTTTGATTTCTTGTATCAGCATTCTATAATTTTCAAGATATAGATTCTATAGCCAAGGAAAAAAGTAACAACTTATGTGTTCAATTATACAGAGTTGTTTAAATAAATATGAAACATCTTTACAATGAGATACCCTGTAGCTGGTTAAATGATGATATAAAAATATAGTTATTTACATAGATCTTCACTGTTAAATATCAGAATATCATTCAAGTTTTTTGTTCTTCAGATTTCTGGCAAATGGGAAGCACACAAAAAGACAACTACTCAAATGGAAAACAAGTGCTAATTGTATTCACTTGGGCAAGATGGTTATACTCCCTCCCAGTGTAGATCTATAGCTTAGAGAAAGTAAAAGTTGTAATTTAGAAAAATTAGTGTAGGTTTGAGGCTTAATTGCTGCATTTTATATTCTCTTGAATCTGCAAAACTGGTCTGGGTACATTTACCCAACAAGTTCTATGGATGAAGATTAGAGTCTGTCATATACATCTATTGCAGGCAGAAGAAAAAGAGTTGGGAGGATAACTGAAATGCAAATTTGTGTTTTTTACTTAGTGTCCTTACCTCATAGTGTCCAGAATGTGGAGGAGGGTCAGAAGTGCATAGGCATCGTAAATGAAAGGAAAGAAGGATACTACTTTTTAGCAATTGTAACCTTGCCCATCAATACATATGTCCACTCCAAATTTTTCTAAATTAATAACTACTAAAAGAGCCTGGGAAGATGTCAGTGTAGGAGGACCCTGAGTTCAATCCATCCCATGTTTACAGCTAGATATCATCCACATCCAAGTCAATAAGCCAGAGAATGATCTGAAGACTGAAAGAACAAACACCACAAATAGAGGAGAAGCTGCATCTGAAAAGTTAGGAAGCTCAGAAAGCCTGAGGGAGGCTGCCCTCAAGAGGGAGAAAGCTGTAAGCATGGAAAGGACAAAGAAATGGGCCTTTTCACCAGGGAGTTCACATGGGGAAGGCTAATCCCCATAATGTTTGGCATTATAAACCAGAGGGACTGAATTCCATGAGTTTGTATAACCAGTGGCACTTGGAACCCGGAGCTTTAAAAGTCAGCTGACTCATCACTGGGTGAGCAGGGATTGTCACTGATAGCTGGGTTGCTGCCCTTAGACAGTAGCCTGTGTGGAGAGGCAACATTAAAATGGCAGTTTAAATAATGCAGAGGGCAAATGGGAGACATATCTGTTCATACTGATTTTGGACCACGTCGGGGGACTTCTCTGAAAGCAAGGAAGCTGGCAGGCTCTACATTCCTCCCCCACCCCCAGCAAAAACACAGAGCCATCTGCACGAGGTGGTGCTGTACAGACACTTGCTACCTAACTTACTAGCAGTGTGCCACAGCCATGAGTTCTGTAAAATGTCCCACTCAGGCCTGGGTTCAGGGCATATTCTGTTAAAGCCCAATGAGCACCACACCCAGCCACAATGCCCAGCTGCACTCTCCTGCCACCATCCTGCACTGGGCCAAACTAAACCCAGGCATCATCACATACTGTGCTAAGACTCATGCCGTCAGTTACACTGACACACAGTCCCCAGTTACTGTAGCACTTCAGGGGTTCTGGCATAGGACTATTAGCCTGGTACAAATTTTGCTGACACCTCTACCCTGCTCCCAAGTTCCCCAGCAGGCATGTACCCTCAGAGCTGCTGTGTATGGGTCCCATTAACACAACAGAGAACAAGCACAGCCCCTAAAAGGCAGAGTCAGTGCAGATGACTGCACTGAAAGGAAAATAGACTCAGACAAAAGAAAAAGATCACGGCATAAACAGTACACATAGGATACTCTCCTGAAGTCCCAGGTTCTGGTGAACAGTGGACACCTCCCTGCAGGGCCCTCCAGGACTTCCTCTTCAAAAAGGCACTACTTTCAGGAGCAGAAGACATAGTTGACTTTCTTAACACAATGAGACAAACAAAATGAGAAGGAAAATTTTATCTCAAATTAAAGAAAAAGATAGGGCCATGGCCAGATATCTAAGTGAAACAGATATAAGTAACATATCTGATAGAGGATTTAAAGCAATGATCATAAGGATACTTACCTGACTTGAGAAAACAGTGGAAGACATGAGTGAAGCCCTTAATATAGATATAAGGAATAACATAACAGAGATAAAGTGCTCAATAAACTAGATTAGAAACATGCATGATGGAATGAACAACAGAATGGAAGAAACAGAAGAACAGATTAGTCACCCAGAAGACAGAGTAATGGAAAGTAACTAAGCTGAACAAAAGAGAGAAAAAAATAATTATGTGAAATAAGAACAGACTTAGGGGTCTCAGTGACTCCATCAAACATAATAGCATTCATGTTATAGGAGTACAAAAAGAAGAGAGAGAAAAGGGAACAGAAAATTTATTTGAAGAAATAATAGCTGAAAACTTCCCTAACCTGGTGAAGGAAACAGACATCCAGATCCAGGATGCACAGAGAACTCCCATCAAAATCAACAAAAGTGGACTTACACCAAGACATATTGTAATTAAGTGGCAAAATATAGTGACAAAGAAAAAAATTTAAAGCAGCAAGGCCAAAGAACTCAATAACTTACAAAGGAGACCCCATTAGGCAACCAAGAGATTTTTCATCAGAAACTCTGCAAACCAGAAAGGAGTGGCATGACATATTCGAAGTGCTGAAAGTGAAAAATCTGCAGCCAAGAATACTCTATCCAACAAGACTATCATTCAGAACGGAAAGAGAGGTAAAGAATTTCCCAGACAAAAACTAAAGGAGTTCATGAACATTAAAACATCCTTGCAAGAAATATTAAAAGGGACTCTGTGAGTGGAAAGGAGAGACCAAAAGTGACTGCATGAAGGTAAGAAATAGAAAACCAGTAAGAATAAATATTTCTGTTAGAATCAGTCAAGGAAATTAAAAAAAAAGATATAAGATATAACAATATATACTTAAAATGTGGGAAGGAGAGGAAAAAAGAATAGATTCAAATTTAAACAACCATCAACTTAATACTGACTGCTGTATGCAGAAGAGGTTATATACAAACCTAATGGTAACCATATATGAATAACCACTAATAAATATGTAAAGATTAGAGAGAAAAAAATCCAAATATATCACTAAAGAAAATCAGCAAAACATGAAAGACAAGAAAGTATCAGAGAAAATCTTCAGAAACAACCACAAAGCATGTAATAAAATGGCAATATGTTCATATTATTAGTAATTACTTAGAGGGTGACTGGGTGGCTTAGTTGGTTAAATGCCTGCCTTCCGCTCAGGTCATGATCCTAGTGTCCTGGGATCAAGTCCTGCATCAGGCTCCCTGCTCTGTGGGGAACCTGCTCCTTCCTCTGCCTCTCTTTCTCTCTCTCTGTCTCCCATGAGTAAAAAAAGAACAAAACTTTTGAAGAAAAAAATAATCACTTCGAATGTAAATAGACTAAATTCTCTAATAAAAAGATATGGGGTGAAAGAATGGATAAAAAAACAAAGCCCATCTATATGCTGCCTTCAAGAGACTCATTATAAACCTAAAGACACCTGTAGGTTGATAGTGAGGAGGAGAAGAAACATCTATCAAGGAAATGGATGTCAAAAGAAAACTGGAGTAGCAATACTTACACTGAACAAAATGGACTTTAAAACAATACCTATAACAGGAGACAACAAAGGACACTGTATAACAATAAAGGGGACAATCCAACAAAAAGCTATAAAAATTGTAAATATTTGTGCACCCACCATAGAAGCACACAAATATATAAAACAATTAACAACAAACATTAAGAAACTAATTAGTAATATAATAATAGTAGGGGACTTTCACATCCTACTTACATAAAAGGGCAGATCATCTGAATAGAATATCAACAAGAAAACAAGAGCTTTGAATGACACACTAGGCCAGATGGACAAAACATATATATTGAGAACATTCCATTCTAAAACAACAGAATATACATTCCTTTTTTAAAATAATAATATTTTTTATTATATTATGTTAGTCACCATACAGTAGTACATCCCTGGTTTTTGAAGTAAAGTTCGATGATTCATTACTTGTGTATAACACCCAGTGCACCACGCAATACATGCCCTCCTTAATACCCATCACCAGCCTATCCCATTCCCCCACCCCTCTCCCCTCTGAAGCCGTCAGTTTGTTTCCCAGAGTCCATAGTCCCTCATGGTTCATTCCCCCTTCTGTTTACTCCCCTTTTTTTATCCCTTTCTTCTCCTACCAATCTTCCTACTTCTTCTGTTCCATAAATGAGTGAAACCATATGATAATTGTCTTTCTCTGCTTGACTTATTTCACTTATCATTCTCTCCTCCAGTCCCATACATGTTGCAGCAAATGTTGAGAAATCATTCTTTCTGATGGCTGAGTAATATTCCATTGTATATATGGACCACATCTTCTTAATCCAGTCATCTGTTGAAGGGCATCTCGGCTCCTTCCACGATTTAGTTATTGTGGACAGTGCTGCTATGAACATTGGGGTGCATATGGCCCTTCTCTTCACTACGTCTGTATCTTTGGGGTAAATACCCCATAGTGCAATGGCTGGGTCATAGGATAGCTCAATTTTTAACTTTTTAAGGGACCTCCACATTGTATTCCAGAGTGGCTGTACCAACTTGCATTCTCACCAACAATGTAAGAGGGATCCCCTTTCTCCACATCCTCTCCATAATTTGTTGTTTCTTGCCTTGTCCATTTTTGCCATTCTAACTGGTGTAAGGTGGTATCTCAGTGTGGTTTTGATTTGAATTTCCCTGATGGCTAATGATTTTGAACATTTTTTCATGTGTCTGTTAGCCATTTCTATGTCTTCATTGGAAAAGTGTCTGTTCATATCTTCTGCCCATTTTATGATTTGTTTATTTGTTTTTTTGTGTATTGAGTTTGAGAAGTTCTTTGTAGATCTTGGATACTAGTCTTTTATCTGTAGTGTCATTTGCAAATATATTCTCCCAGTCCATGGGCTTTCCAAGTGCACATGTAACATTCTTCAGAATGAATCACATATTAGACCACAAAACAAGCCTCAACAAATTCAAGAAGTTTGAAAGTATACCATGGATCTTTTCTGACAACAATGTTATGAAACTAAAAATCAAAGAGGGAAAAAAAAGGAAAGACCACAATGACATGGTAGTTAAATAACATACTACTAAACGATGAATGCCTCAATTGAGAAATGAAAGAAGAAATAAATGGTACATGGAAACAAATGAAAAATGAAAACACAATGGCCCCAAACTTTGGGATGCAGCAAAAGCTATTATAAGAAAGAATTTTAAAGCAAAGTAGCCTATCTCAAGAAGCAAGGAAAATCTTAAATAAACAACCTAACCTTGCACCTAAATGAGCTAGAAAAAGAACAACAAATGAAGCCTAAAGCCAGCAGAAGGAAGAAAATAATAAATATTAGAGAAGATATAAATTATATAGAAACTAAAATATAATAATAGAACAGATCAATGAAACCAGGAGTTCATTCTTTTTCTTTCATGTTATTACATTCAGTTAACCAACATACTGTACATTCTTTGAAAAAGCAATGAAGTTGATAAACCTTTATTCAGATTTATCAATAAAAAAAGAGAAAGGACTCAAATAAAATCATAAATGAGAAAAGAGAAGTAACAACCAACACCACAGGAGTACAAACAATTAAAAAGAAGCTACCCAAACTAAAACAGGAAGAAATAGTAAAATTGAACAGACTGATATACAGCAAATAAATTGAATGAGTGGTTAAAAACTCCCAATAGGGGTGTCTGGGTGGCTCAGTCAGTTAAGTGTCTACCCAGAGCCCTGGGATCGAGCCCCACATTGGGCTCCCAGCTCAGCAGGGAGTCTGCTTCTCCCTCTCCCTCTGCCTCTCCCCCCCTGCTTCTGCTTGCTCTCTCTTTCTCTCTCTCTCTCGCGCTCTCCCTCTCAAATAAATAAATTAAATCTTTTAAAAAATAAAAAAATTAGTAATAAATAAAATAAAAATACACTCCCAACAAACACAAGTCCAGGGCCGGATGTCTTCACACATGAATTCTAACAAACATTTAAAGAAGAGTTAATACCTGTTCTTCTCAAACTAGTCCAAAAAACAGAAAAGAAAAAAAAAACCAAATTCATTCTATGAGGCCAGAAATACCCTGATAGTAAAAACAGATAAAGACATCACTAAAAGAGAGAACTACAGGCTAATATCCCTCATGAACATAGATGCAAAAATCCTCAATAAAATACTCGCAAATGCATTCCAAAAATATGTTAAAAAATCATTTGCCATAATCAAGTGGGATTTATTTCTGGGTTTCAAGTGTGGTTCAATATTCACAAATCAATCAACATGACACATCACATCAATAAGAAAAGGATAAGAACCATATGATCACTTTAATAGACACATAAAAAGCTTTTGACAATGTAAAACATCCATTCATAGTAAAAACTCATCAAACTAGGATTACAGGGAAAATACAACATAATAAAGGCATGCATGAAAAACCCACAGACAATATCATCCTCAATGGAGAAAAACTGAGAGCTTTTCCCCTAAGGTCAGGCACAAGACAAGGAAGTCCACTCTCACCACTTTTACTACACATAGTACTTGAAGTCCTAGCCACAGCTTTCAGCAACAAAAAGATATAAAAGGCATCCAAATTGGTAAGGAAAAAGTAAAACTTTCACTCTTTAGGTTTATGACATGATACTTAATATAGAAAACCTGAAGGCCTCCACCAAAAAACTGCTAGAAACTTTGAATTCAGTAAAGTCACAGGACACAAAAATCAATGTACAGAAATCTGTTGCATTTCTATACACAACAATGAAGCAGTAGAAAGATAAATTAAGGAATCAATCCCATTTACAATCTCACCAAAAATAATTCCCTACCTAGGAATAAATCTATCCAAAGAGGTGAAAGACCTGCACTCTAATACTATAAAACTCTGATGAAAGAAATTAAAAATGACACAAAGAAATATAAAGACATTCCATGCTCATGGATTGAAAAAAACAAATATTAAATATGTCTATACTACCTAAAGCAATCTGTCTATACTACCTAAAGCAATCTACATACACATTTAATGTAATACCTATCAAAATGAAAACAGCATTTTTCACAGAACTGGAACAAACAATCCTAAAATTTGTATGAAACAACAAAAACCCTTGTCAGGAATGGCCAGCAATCCCTGTACCGATGGATGAAAGATTACTCCAGACTTTGCTGTGAAAGAAAGGAGAAGGCAAGGGGGTCAATGTTCAGAAGTGAAGACCCTTTGCTCTTCTTTGCTCCCACTTTTATTGGTCCTTCAGGATAATCACAAATCCTTATCACTGTTCCTCAAGCACAGGATGTGTGACAAGGGGTCTTACTGAAACCGGGAGGATCTGTTTAAGGGAAAGACACGATATGCTAATTTGCGTGTTCTACGAGTTCTGGTAAACATAGCCTAAGGGACAATGCCTACATCTCTTAGATCACAGGGTGGCTCTTTGGGCTAGGAAAGTTTCAGGAAGGCAACTCCCTGCGGCATTCCAACAGCAGAGTGGTCACACAGGCCTTGGTATTCCAAAGGCCTACATCTGACCTTCTCCAAAACCTTCCCTGCCCTCAGCGGCCTCTGTGTTACATTTTAGCAAGCCAGGTATTATGGCTGATATCATGCTCTACATTAACCCCAACATCTCCCCCCTTTTTGTTTCTTTAAAGTGGTAGCAAGTAGTTCTTGAGACTGTGTAGATAGACTTCACATCTCTGGCATGGACAGGGCATTTATTCCAATTTTGCAGACTATCATGAGAAGAAAAACAGTAATTATTATTACAAGGACAATTCCTAAGAATCCTCATTTTGTGGAAGAGAACCATGTGGCTGGGTTAAGCCTCTGAAGATTGTTAGAAAGAGATTGTCAAGCTTCTGTATGAAGCTTATGATTTTCCACCACCACCAGTGAGGTGAGGATTTGATCCTGTAGCTGCTGAAGGTCAAAAGATAAATTATCATGGAATGATCCATGCATTTGTTTCTTTATCTTTTCCCAATCATATATGGACTGATTCCAGGGCATGGGGGTAACACGGATGGATCTGTGAACCCAGTCACATAAGAGGCCTTGCCGATAGGCTAAGGCTTCTTGTTTTCCCCCAAGATATTCAATAGCAGCTTCCATTAGTAGAAGATGTCCTAATATTTTTTGATCAATAGTATGTTGAAGTTGAAATTCCCTTGTGGTATTAATAGCCAGCTGGTCCACAAAGGCAGCAGTCTGAATCGAGTGAAAAAGAGAGGCACCTGCCATGCTAGCGGCGGTAATCATTGAGATAGCCGCAGTAATGCTGGCAATGAGTAGACCCAAGAAGCGCTTGGGTTGTCTGATGTCAGATAATGCCTGATTCAGAATGCTAATGGATTTGGATTCTTTCCAACCTCTGGTAAGATTAATAGGGATAGTGGCATTGTTGAAAATAGGAAAAGGGACATCTGCCTGAGTAACAGGTTTCCAGAGGGGGGGATTTATAACATAGGCCCAATAAAAGGACACAAAGCACCTAGGTGGCCGCAGAAAAAAGACAAGATTACATACCATGGTAGAACTGTATTAGGCACAGATACCTTGCCAAGAACATGTTTTCAGGAGTAGAGGGCTTACTGTTCTGTTGTAGAATCTCCTTGACTTTCTGGGTCATCTTCTTGAGGTCTCCCCAGGTCATGAATTTGGCCTTGTGGTTATTGGGGAAGTGTGTGAAGGGCAGCTGTTTTTCTTCCAGATTCAGGCGACTCATCTGAGGGACTGGTTTCTGACCATGTCAATCCATGGTAATGTTTAACGTTTCTAGCACAGATCCTCACTGGTCAGTCCATAGTGGAAACCAAGGCATAACCTCACTGCCATGTTATGAGTTCTAATGGTCCCTGCCAAATGCCCATGTTCGGGTCCTTCCAGAATACTCGGGCTCATGTTTTTGATGGGGAGTGCAGTTTAAAATGTTTTTCTTTAGCAGGGGTTTCAAAATCAGAGTTTAAATTAGAAAGATCTAGGGTAAGCAATGCTTTCTATAATTGTGCTATAGGACCCGTATCTCCCCCTTTTTGTTTTTGTATCATGCATTTAAGGGTAGAATGTGCTCTCTCTATAAAAGTCTGATTATGACTGATTTGTCTCTGAATAGCTTGCTGTAATTTATTGATGAATTTGACAAAGGGTTCTTGGGGGCCCTGCTTTAATAGAGGCAAAAGAGCCTTGAGGAATGCCTTGATCAGGGATCTCTGTTCCCAAGCTCGTTTTGCACAAAGAAAGCATTGTTCAAAGACTCGAGGGTCCATAAGAAGTTGTCATCCTACATATGGACCTTTCCCCCAAACCGTATTAGCCACTATAACCGTAATAGCCCCTAACCGTATTAGCCACCTCCTGCTAAGTGATTGAGCAGCTTGTTGTTCACATAAATCATCATATTCAGTATGCCAGACCAAATACTGAGGGGCCCCAAGTACTGATTTACATAAATGCTTTGTTTACAAATGAATATTTTATCACATTTCTGTAAGTCATTGATATCTTAAGTTTCCTTAATCTGGAAGAGCCAAATTTAGAGAATCAGCAATGTTTTAAATAAGACTCACCAACCTGTAATAATCTTTTAGTTCATTTAGTCCCATGTTACTAATTCTTGTTTAATTTGAATTCAGCTTTAGTTAGTTCTGGAAGTTCTTACCCATTTCAGTTTTTTAGGTTTTTAGAGATAATAAAAAACCTGTATTTGTCCTAAGTCCTTTATATGAATTTCTTGAAGATGAACCTCATTTTGTAAGAGAATAAGAACAATTATAAATGACAAAAACTCTGAAATGGATGTTGTTAGTGATCTGAGAAATCTTTATGATGCAACTGACAAGGAAACAGTTATTTTGTGACACATGAAACACTTCTACAGCCATAATATTGAGTGTTGATGACCTTATACCAAAAGGTAACAAATCAAACAAGCCTAATTAGTCAAGGAGACTTTGTTCATGATTTAAATCTTGGGGAAGTTAGACCTTAAAGGTTAAGGTTTCTAAGGTTAACCTTAGAAAGGTTTAAAGCACATGCCTAAATAGGATTAGGGATCATCAAAGACTTGATAAAGGCAAAATATAGAAACTGGTTTTCTGGGCAGACAAAAGAGAAAAAAACTTTGTTTACATTTTCTTATCAAGAGCAGACCAATGATTCAAGAAAACTTTTTCATTTGAACAGAGAGAAAATTTCAATCCTATACCACTATACCTTTAAAATCCCTTTATTTTAATCTTAGTCTGTTCTCACCACACCTAAAATTCCCCTCCAAAGATTTCCCTTCATAAACCTACAACTTCCTTTTGCATTCAGATTTTATTTCAAGCCATTTTTCTCCAAATAACCACCTTATTTGGGACAAAATTACCTTCTTTTACCTTTAACAAATATGAAATTCCCATTCCTTATATCTTTCCTACTTTTCTACATACAGAGTTGCATGAATTTTGCACTCTTAGAAACCTTAGTCCCAATGAAGACTAAGTAGTAACCAATTGTGAACTGTTACACTGGAATTCTTTAGATGGCAAATTTATGAATCATCTTTTTGCTAACAAATTGCAAGAGAGATAATACGAGCTTATGTGACCTTTAGTAAATCTTGACAGACTAAGTTTTACATTTAGTGCTGATAACCTTAAAGACAGATCTATCTTAATTAAACTGATAGACTTAATTAGTTAAAATACTGAATTATGTTCCACCTGGATCCTCTTTTAGAAGTCCATTTGCTCCCCATTGTCAGTATTTACCCGAGACACTAGTGGGGAAATCTAGAGTGGGTGGTTTTAGGTCCAGGGGGTGCTCTTCTTGTTCCTTGATGGTAAGGGTAGGAGGAGCCATGGTGCCTGAGGCACCGAGGATGGTCTAGAAGCCAGTTATGCAGGACACACCCAAGGTGGTGCAGAAAGAGAAGGGGGAGGGGGAAAGAGAAGAGGCAAAGTGCTGCCAGAAGGCAGAGAAAGGGTTCCTGGTTCTAGAGTTCATCGGCTCCAGTAGAAGAGCAGATGCCATATTTTCCTGCCAACAAGGAGGAATAAGCAGTCCACGTTGGGCCAGAGAAGACAGGGAATTTCCCTGAAACAAAGGGAGTTTTGGCAGCTGCTTGGTAATATTCTTAAAGTTCCTGTCCCAAAGTAGACTAACCATAGATGGCTCAAATTATAGCCATTAACCCAGGAAATGAGTGAGGGAGACACCCCCACATCTATTAGAAGGAACAGTGAGAAAGAGAGAAAGAAAGAGTCAAGAGTCCCCTTTGTCTGGGATGGGCTGTGTTTCCTCCAGTAACCTGGGTTCACTCGGATGATGTCTATTTAGATAATTATCCAATATGTCAGGAGGGAGTTTACTAGCCAAACACATTCAGGCAAACCCAATTCTGCAAGGCCCTTAGGGTGGTGTTCTGGTATAGAGCAATGAAGGCCTAGGTAGGACAATAAGTACCCTAGGGCCATTTACCTTTTCCTACTGCAGAGCTCTAACTGATAGAAACCACTGAGACCATGCAGTGTTACAGAAGATCAGTACTTTCCTAAATTTTGCAATCTGAATTGTTTC
Organism: Ursus americanus; assembly: GCF_024610735.1. Classification (NCBI taxonomy): domain Eukaryota; kingdom Metazoa; phylum Chordata; class Mammalia; order Carnivora; family Ursidae; genus Ursus; species Ursus americanus. Next base: position 68,211,412 of record NC_142164.1, read on the forward strand.
CAACTGGTTAAAGTGCACCCCAAGGGAGAGTCCTTGGGAGCTGAAGAAAAGAGAAGGTCCATTACCTAGAAAATCACCCTGACTCCCAGGTGGCATCCCATGCAGGATATGCCGGAGCTTTCTGGTGTCAAAGCGACCCGAGGTGTCCCCTAAACAAAATCGCTATGACCACCACCACTGATATAAGCCCTTGTAGGAGGAAAGCCAGCTCTCCCCGCTATTTCCCCATCGCTTACTAGACTACAATGAGTGCCAGTGTATGGCCCAAAATACCATGCCTTGAAGGTTGTGTCATGAAGGTCATGTCTATTTTACCTTGCCTTGAAGAACCCGCCATTTTTAACCCATGGAAAACACGAGAAGTTTCAGCCTGGGAAATTATCCAATTTTGTAGCTAAAGTGGTTAGTACAGGATATTGATGGAAAGCAGTAAAGATAGAAATCCATCATGGTCTGAGCAACATTCCAACACACGTAGTCTTTACAGCCTACTTCCCTAGGAAACATTCCCCCGTAAGTATCGGTTCCCAGATGTAGCCCCCAGTAAGGATTGACTAAGTGGGGAGCAGAGGGGAGAAGGTGTGGAATGTCCTAGTCAGGGGGAGGTGGGAACTCTTCCTCGAGAGCCAGGTATTATGTCTGACCTCATGGTCTACATTAACCTCAACAGATGCTGAATAACCAAAGTAAACTTGAGAAAGCAAAGCAAAGCTGGGGCATCAGAATTCTGGACTTCACATTATTATTGCAAAGTTATAGTAATCAAAACAGTATGGTACTGGCACAAAAATTGACAAATAGATCAACATAACAAAATAGGAAACCCAGAAATGAACCCACTGCTATATGGTCAATTAATATTTAACAAGGAGGGGGAAAGATGGCGGAGGAGTAAGGGAACCTATTTCAACTGGTCCCCTGAATCAAGCTGGATATCTACCAGACCATCCTGAACCCCCACAAAATCAGCCTGAGATGTAAGAAGATACATCTGGATCTCTACAAACAGAACATCTCCGGTGGTTGGTCTTGAGGCATGAAACAGGGAGCCGAGAGTCTGCGGGTAGATATCGTAAGATAAATGGAAGGGGGAGAGAGCCCCCATGCTCATGAACTGGGAAAGCAGTAGAGTCCCATGCTGGGGAGTGGGGCAGATGCACACACGAATAGCAGTGGGGAAACCAGACTAAAACCTGGAGTTCGGGAGTTCACATGGGAACGGGGCAGCTGGCAGTTTTAGAAGCACAAAGGGCAGAGATGTGCCCGGCCCTGGGAATGAGGACTGGGAAAGTGGCTGTGGAGTGAACAACCCAGGACACTGTGGGTTTTTAGCAGCACTGACAGAAACAGAGTCGATGTGGCCTGGAGAGCTCAGTGAAGAGCAAACTGTGATCTCTCTGTTCTGAGACAGAGGTTTGGATACAGTCACTGCTGCTCTGACTCTCAGAAGAGACACAGAAAGCCACCAGGGAAAGTCACCAGAGAACAAAAGCCCCCCAAAACCGATTCTCACTGAGCCCATCCTCCCCCCCTCCACGGGGGGCAGGGCAACCCTGCCCAAACAGGATTGCCTGAGTATCAGCACAGCAGGCCCCTCCCCCAGAAGGTAGGCTGAAAGAACAAGAAGCCCACATCACTAAGGTCCCTATAAAACAGGTGCATCTTGCTTGGGTCCTGGTCAATAATTTGGACTCTGTATATCCCCACAACCACACCTTATCAGAATGACAAAGAGGAGGAATCCCTAACAAAGGAAAGAAACAGAGACTATGGCCTCTGCCACAGAACTAAGGGATATGAATATAACCAAGATGTCAGAAATGGATTTCAGAGTAACAATTATCAAGATGATGTATAGGCTTGAGAAAAATATTAATGAAAAATAGAATCTCTAAGAGCTGAAATGAGAACAAATCTGGTGGAAATTAAGAATTCTGTGAATGAAATGCAGTCTAAACTGGATGCTCTGACTGCCAGGGTAAATGAGGCAGAAGAAAGAATTAGTGAGTTAGAGATGAGATGATAGAAAAGAAGGAAAGAGAGGTAACATGGGAAAGAAAACTCCAATTTCTTGAAAAAAAAGCTATGGGAGACTACTGATTCAATGGAACGTTCCAATGTCAGAATTATCGGGATCCCCAAGGGGGTGGAGAAAGCGAAAGGTCTAGAAGAGATATTTGAACAAACTGTAGCTGAGAACTTCCCTAATCTGGTGAAAGAAACAAGCATTAGTGTCCAAGAGGCAGAGAGGACCCCTCCCAAGATCAATGAGAACAGACCAACACCAGAACATATAATAGTACAATTCACAAATCTTAGATGCAAGGAAACAATCATGAAAGTGGTGAGGGGGAAGAGATTGCTTATGTACAGAGGGAGGAACATCAGAATAATGTCCGACCTGTCTACAGAGACCTGGCAAACCAGAAAGGTCTATCAAGACATATTCAGAGCACTAAGTGAGAAGAACATGCAGCCCATGATACTGTATCCATCAAAGGCTGTCATTCAGAATGGATGAAGAGACAAGGTGCTTCCAAGACCAGCAGAAACTGAAAGAATATGTGACCACCAAGCCAGCCCTACAAGAAATATTAAAGGGGGTTCTATAAAAGTAGAAAGACCACAAGAGTGATACAAAACATAAATTTACAGAGACAATCTATAGAAACAAGGATTTCACAGGCAACCTAATGACATTAAAATCATATCTCTCAATAATCACTCTCAATGTGAATGGCCTAAATGTTGCCATAAAAAGCCACAGGGTTGCAGATTGGATAAAAAGACATGACCCACCCACATGTTGTCTACAACAGACTCACTTTGAACCTAAAGATACATCCAGGCTGAAAGTGAAGGGATGGAGAACAATTTTTCATGCCAAAGGACCTCAAAAGAAAGCTGGGGTAGAAATTTTCATATCAGACAAATCAGATTTTAAGCTAAAGACTGTAGTTAGAGATACAGAAGGACACTATATTATTCTTAAAGGGTGTATCCAACAAGAGGATATAACAATTATAAATATCTATGCCCCCAGCAGGGGAGGAGCCAACTACATAAGCCAACTGTTAACCAAAATAAAGAGACATATAGATAATAATTTGTTAATAGTAGGGGACTTCAACACTCCACTCTCAGCAATAAAGCGATCATCTAAGCAGAAAATCAACAAGGAAACAAGAGCTTTGAATGACACACTGGACCAGATGGACCTCATGGATATATACGGAACATTTCACCCTAAAAAAACAGAATATTCATTCTTTTTGAACACACATGGAACTTTCCCCAGAATAGACCATATATTGGGTCACAAAACAGGTCTCAACCGATACCGAAAGATTGAGATTATTCCCTGCATATTCTCAGACCACAATGCTTTGAAAGTAGAACTCAATCACAAGGAAAAATTTGGAAGAAACTCAAACACTTGGAAACTAAGGACCATCCAGCTTAAGAATGTTTGGGTAAACCATGAAATTAAAGACCATAAGCAATTTTTGGAAACCAAGAAGAACGAAGAGACATCAGTCCAAAACCTATGGGAAACTGCAAAGGTGGTCCTACATAGCTATCCAAGCCTCCTCAAAAGAATAGAAAAATCTAAAATTCAGTCTTTATACTCACACCTTAAACAGCTGGAGATGGAATAAAAGAACAGGCCTAAGCCACGCACAAAAAGACGACCGATTAAGATTAGAGCAGAGATCAATGAATGAGAAAGCAGAAATACAGTACAGCAGATCAACAGAACTAGAAGCTGGTTCTTTGAAATAATTAATAAGATCAATAAGCCACTGGCCAGAATTACTCAAAAGAATAGTGAAAGGACCCAAATCAATAAAACTATGAATGACATGGGAAAGATGACAAGGAAATATAAACAGTCATTAGAAACTATCATCAACAACTATATGCCAATAAATTAAGCAACCTGAAAGAAATTGATGCCTTCCTGGAAACCCATAAACAACCAAGACTGAAACAGGAAGAAATTGACAACCAAAATAGGTTGATAACCAGTGAGGAGATTGAAGCAGTGATCAAAAACCTCCAAAAAAACCAAGAATCCAGGGTCTGACGGATTGCTTGGGGAATTCTACCAAACATTCAAAGAAGAAATAATACCTATTCTCCTGAAGCTGTTTCAAAAAACAGAAACAGAAAGAAAACTTCCAAACTCATTCTATGAGGCCATAATTACCTCGATCCCAAAACCAGACAAAGACCCCATCAAAAAGGAGAGCTGCAGACCAATATCCCTGATGAATATGGATGTTAAAATTCTCAACAAGATCCTAGATAATAGGATCCAGCAGTACATTAAAAGGATTATCCATCATGACCAAGTGGGATTCATCCCTGGGATGCAAGTGTGGTTCAACATTCGCAAATCAATCAGTGTGATAGAACACATTAATAAGAGAAGAGACAAGAATCCTATGGTCCTCTCAATCGATGCAGAAAAAGCATTTGAGAATATACAGAATCCTTTCCTGATTAAAACACTTCAGGCTGTAGGGATAGAGGGTACATTCCTCAATTTCATAAAAAACCATCTATGAAAAGCCTACAATGAATATCATTCACAATGTGGAAAATGCTGAGAGCCTTTCCCTTAAGATCAGGAACACGATGCCCACTCTCACCATTATTGTTCAACATAGTACTAGAAGTCCTAGCAACAGAAATCAGACAACAAAAAAGAATAAAAGGTATTCAAATTGGCAAAGAAGAAGTCAAACTCTCTCTTCACAGATGACATGATACTTTATGTGGAAAACTCAAAAGACTCCACCCCCAAATTACTAGAACTCATGCAATAATTCAGTAATGGGGCAGGATACAAAATCAATGCACAGAAATCAGTTGTATTTCTGTACACTAAAAATGAGACTGAAGAAAGAGAAATTAGGGAATCGATTCCATTTACAATAGCACCAAAAACCATAAGGTATCTCAGAATAAACTTAAACAGAGAGGTAAAGGATCCATATTCTAGAAACTACAGAACACTGATGAAAGACATTGAAGAAGACACAAAAAGATGGAAAAACATTCCATGCTCATGGATCGGAAGAATAAACATAGTTAAAATGTCTATGCTACCCAGAATAATCTACATTTTCAATGCCATCTGGATCAAAATACCAATGACATTTTTCAAAGTGCTGGAACAAACAATCCTAAAATTTGTGTGGAATCAGAAAAGACCCCAAATCACCAAGGAAATGTTGAAAAAGAAAAGCAAAGCTGGGGGCATCTTGTTGCCTGATTTCAAGCTATAATACAAAGCTGTGATCACCAAGACAGCATGATACTCACACAAAAACAGACACATAGACCAATGGAACTGAATACTCCAGAAATGACCCTCCACTCTATGGTCAACTTATCTTTGGCAAAGCAGGAAAAAACAACCCATGGAAAATGACAGTCTCTTCAATAAATGGTGTTGGGAAAATTAGACAGCCATATACAGAAGAATGAAACTTGACCACTCTCTCACACCATACACAAAGATAAACCCCAAGTGGATGAAAGACCTCGATGTGAGACAGAATCCATCAAAATCTTAAAAGGGAACATAGGCTGTAACCTCTTCGACATCAGCCACAGCAACTTCTTTCATGACACGTCTCCAAAAGCAAGGGAAACAAAAGCAAAAATGAACTTGTGGGACTTCATCAAGATTAAAAGTTTCTGCACAGCCAAGGAAACAGTCAGAAAAACTAAGAGGCAGCCCACGGAATGGGAGAATATATTTGCAAATGACAGTACAGATAAAAGACTGGTATCCAGGATCTATAAAGAATTTCTCAAACTCAACACCCAAGAAACAAATAATCAGATAAAGAAAATGGGTAGAAGATATTAACAGACTCTTTTCCAGTGACGATGTATGAATGGCTAACAGACACATGAAAAAATGTTCAAAATCATTAGCCATCAGGGAAATTCAAATGAAAACCACATTGAGATACCACCTTACACCAGTTAGAATGGAAAAAAATGACAAGGCAGGAAACAACAAATGTTGGAGAGGATGTGGAGAAAGGGGATCCCTCCTACATTGTTGGTGGGAATGCAAGTTGGTACAGCCACTCTGGAAAGCACTGTGGAGGTCTCTCAAAAAGTTAAAAATTGAGCTACCCTATGATCTAGCCATTGCACTACTGGGTATTTACCCCAAAGATACAGACGTAGTGAAGAGAAGGCCATATGCACCCCAATGTTCATAGCAGCATTGTCCACAATAGCCAAGCTGGAAGAAGCCGAGATGCCCTTCAACAGATGACTGGATTAAGAAGATGTGGTCCATATATACGAAGGAATATTACTCAGCCATCAGAAACATTTGCATCAACATGGATGGGACTGGAGGAGATTATGCTAAGTGAAATAAGTCAGGCAGAGAAAGACAATTATCATATGGTTTCACTTATTTGTGGAACATAAGGAATAGCAGGGAGATCATTAGGAGAAGGAAGGGAAAAATGAGGGAGGGGTAAACAGAGGGGGAAATGAACCACGAGAGACTATGGCCTCTGGGAAATAAACTGAGGGTTTTAGAGGGGAGGGGGGCAGGGGGATGTGCTAGCCTTGTGTAGAGTATTAAGGAGGGCATGTATTGCATAGAACACTGGGTGTTGTACGCAAACAATGAATCATGGAACACTACATCAAAAACTACTGATGTACTGTATGGTGACTAACATATCATAATAAAAAAAATTAAAATTTAAAAAATAATTTAAAAAATAATTAATCTTTAAAAAAACAAGGAAGAGTATCTCATGGAAAAAAAGAGTCTCTTTAACAAATGGTGTCAGGAAAACTGAACAGCAACATGCAGAAGATAAAACTGGACCACTTTCTCACACCATACACAAAAATAAATTCAAAATGGATTAGATACCTATGTGTGAGACCTGAAACCATAAAAGTCCTAGAGGAGAACATTGGCAGTAAACTCTGACAAATGGCCATAACCTTTTTTTTTCTAGAAATGTCTCCTGAGACAAGAGAAACAAAAACAAAAAGAAGTGATTGGGACTTCATCAAAATAAAAAACTTCTGCACAGTGAAGGAAACAATCAACCAAACTAAAAGACAACCTGCTGAGTGGGAGAAGATATTTGCAAATTACATATCCCAAAGTGGGTCAGTATCAAAAGTATAAAGAAGATATTTGCAAATATTGTATCCAATAGTGACTCAGTATCCAAAATATATAAAAACTTACAAAACTCAACATCCAAAAAACAAATAATCCAATTAAAAATGGGTGGAAGACTTGAACAGACATTTCTCCAAAGAAGAGTAATAAATGCCCACAAGACACAAGAAAAGATTTTCATCATCACATACCATCAGGGAAATGCAAATCCAAACAACAATGAGATATCACCTCACACCTATCAGACTAGCTAACATCAAAAACACAAGAAACAAGGGTGTTGGCAAGGATGTGGAGAAAAAGGGACCTTCTTGCACTGTTGTTGAGAATGCAAACTGGTGCAGTCACTGTGGAAAACAGTATGGAGGCTCTTCAAAATTTAAAAATATAACTTTTCTATCATCTAGGTATTTACTCAAAGAATTAAAAAACACTAATTCAAAGGGATATATGCACCCCTATGTTTATAGCAGCACTGTTCACAATAGCCAAGCAATGGAAACAGTCCATGTGTAATGTACATGGATTGATGAATGGATAAAGAAAGCATGATACACACACACACACACACACACACACACACCATTTGGCCATAAAAATGATGGAATCTTGCCATTTGCAATAACGTGGATGGAGCTAGAGAGTATTATGCTAAGTGAAATAATTCAGTCAGAGAAAGACAAATACCATATAACTTCACTCATATGTGGAAGTTAACAAAGCAAAGGAGCATAGGGTAAAAAGAAAAAGAGAGAATGAGGCAAACCAAGAAACAGACTCTTAACAATAAAGAACAAACTGATGGTTACCAGAAAGCAAGTGGTTGAGTTGATGGGTTAAATAGGTGATGAGGATTAAGGAGTGTACTTGTGAAGAGCACTGGGTGTTGTATGGAATTGATGAATCACTATGTTGTACACCTGAAATTGGTATAACACTGTATGTTAATTAATGGAATTAAAATAAAAACTTAAAAGAGTAACTGCTGTGAAAGAGCAGATAAGGAATTAATGAGATTGTGACAAAAGGGGTAAGAAATCCCTCTTACCATATACCTGCATAAGGAGAGAGAACAGAGATCTCCTATGTTTCAAACCCACAACATGAAGAGAGTGGAATAAATTTTCCATCTCTGCACAATATTCATTATGCATTGTGAATTGAAAAAAAACAGATTACAAAATAGTAGTCTGTATGGTATGAAAGTATTTAAAAAAAGAAAAGTCCAAACGCAATACACAAGCATAGATAAAGGTGCATAGAAAATGTTCAGAAAGGTAGATATCTCTCAATTTTAATACTAGTTACCTCTAAGAAATGAAATTCTAATTGATTTTCCTTTTTCTTTTGTTGTTTATATTTTTTTAATTGTGCAGTGAACTTGTAATACTTGTGCAATATTTTTAAATTAAAATAAACTATACTAAAAATTCTTAAATCCGTATGAGAGTATGAAGAGGCCCAAAGGAGACTGTCAGAAATAGAAAGGTCTCTAGATACTAGTTAATCTACCTCTTTGTGTTCTAATGTGGAAACCAATGCCCAAAAAAGAAGACACTTGGCTAAGATTAGAATTTTGATGTCATGACTTCTAGCCCACTAATCTCTCTTACTATCTCATTTAATTAAATATCTGAGTATAAACCTAGTCAGGAATAGACAGCAACCACCTGGAATGTCTATACTCACCAATCCCAAGAGGCAGGGTAAAGATTTATGTTATATCGCAAAATCAAATGTGAGCTAATCCTGATCCTTCATCACCCTGCACTGGAAGAATGGAGAGCATCTTCTCCCCCCTGAGGTAATAGAGACTTCAATAACTACTCAAAATTCACAAAGCAAGTGGAAGGCCCATTCAGGGTCTGAACCCAGCTAGAACACCCTCTTCCAGACGTTTAGCTGCAATCAGTCACATAGATTTCTCAGGTAATAAACTTGCCAAGACTAGGTTGTTCCTTATTTTACTTACAAAATGAAGTTATTGGAAAACTCTCCCTATTGCATCCCTCCCTCTGAGTCAGGCACATTATCAATAACTCCTAATGAATTATTAAATGCTTTAAAAATTATAAAAAGAAATAAGCCAGCCTAAAAGCCAGCAGAAACTGCATCCCTTTTGAGCATGCTAGAAATAGGAGCCCTCATCTTTTGTCATCATACATACGGGATAAGCCAAAGTAATTTTACCACTGCTCCCTACTTCCTCCTCACCAAATTTCTCTTGTGGACTTGAAAGTTGAGCACCCTAAACCTTGACTCAAGGGGAGGAAGAAAGTGAACCAGAATAAGAAAATTTTCCTTGAGGGCACCTCACATGGCTATGTGGTACAGTGGAGAGATTACCAGGTCTGAGAACTCACAAACTGAGTTAAAATCACACCACTGTCAAGTATTGATACTAGAACGTCTACTAGGTCCTTTCATCTTTCCAAGACTCAGTGTTCCCTCGTCTGGAAAATGGTGTAAAATGGGTTTCAATGAAGTGCTTTCCCACTTGCTTCCATTTCTTTAGTTTCGGATTTAAATACATCTTCCTTGTCTTCTTCCAGGAATCTGGCACTGGAAATGTTGCCCTTTCTTAAAGTGTGGGCACACTCAAACATTTCCATGCTTTTGAGCCCCATGCCAATGTTCTGGGGTTTGCAGTCTGCAAATGCAAAGCAGATTTTGACTACACACTCACATACCACAGAGCTTTTTGTGTCTCCAGCAGTTCAGACAGAACATTCCCTAATGGAGTGGACTGGAGGGTGTGGCTTGTCACCAATCACTAAAAGCTTCATCCACTGGAGACCAGATGGGCTTTAAGGCTGCCAGCTCCTTGGCTGTGGTAAAAGGGGCTTGTTAAGAGAAGGCTGATCCTACTGTGGGTGTAAACTAACCTGATTCAGAGGCCCATGGTAGAGCAGAAAGAACATTAGAGGGGGAATTATGTAATCATACAATGTGTCCTTGCACAAGTCAAAACCCCTCTCAGGAACACAGGGTTTTTTTTTCTTTTGGAAATAGGGATAATAACCCCTGATCTGCTTATTTCACAGGGAAGAATTAAAATAAATCATGGGCATGCAAGCTTTAAAAGCTTTACTGCTCTACTTACACATGTGTTATTATTATTTCATAAGGCTTAATCTGCGTATCCACCCTTGGAATTTTGAGCTAGTAGAGCCTCAGACCAGGAGAATTGGTTAAACTAGGCAGGACCCAAGCCCTCCTGATAAATACAGTGAGACAACTTTGCAACTGAATATAAACATTAGACTCTGGACAAAAAGTGAGCCAATTTAGTTAAGGGGGCAGCCATTCCTCCAGGAGGGGTATAATGCTCACTCTGAGAAAATAGGAAAAAACAAACATGTACTCAGAACCATGAGTTATTTATTTTGAAATAGATGTTTGGGTCATAACAAAAAATGGTGGTCCATCCCTAAGGAGTTTCTTCTGACAAGTTTCTGAAAAAATTTGATGCCTTTTGGGGGCCTCCAAATAACTGGTCTTATAAAAAGGAACTTTCCAAAAGCTAGCATTGAGAACTGAAGTCCCTTCAAGAAGGCAACCTTCTGAGGAACAGTAGAACAGATTCTGTTTTCCAGAATAAGTCTCAGAGGTCGAAAACAATGATAAATCAACATCAATAGACGTCAGAGAAATTGAAAGAACCAAACATATAAAACAGCTGTTTAGCAAGGGCCAAATAGTGCAGCACCCAATTCAGGGATTTTGAGGAAAATTTTAAAATAGTAAATCACAGGTCCAGTGTAGGAAGGCTAAGAGGTAAGGATGGAATGTTTAAACTCCTAGAAACTAGGACTAGACGAAACACTAAAAACCTATAGTCCTCTCCTCTTGCTTTCTTTCTTCTCTCCACAGCCCCAAGATCACAGTTCTCTGATTTGACTTTCATCTCTGCCTGCATTCCCCAGAGGCCTGTGTCCACAATATTCCTGTGAGACAGCACTGTTAAGGTACTTCTACCTAGGTTGAGCTAGCAATCCTAACAATTTTGTCCTTGACTCTGTCTCAGTCTTAGTTACCTTCCACAAAGCTTCTGTAACCACCCTCTGTATCAGTTGATTTCTGAAAGCCACAATTCTGCAATCCATTTTTAATCCTTTTGCTTTTGTCTTGATCCCCATTTACCACATCATTGCCTTTACATCTACATTCTCTCTTTCTACCCAGTCCTAGAGTGAAACATAAATAACATTGCATGTACTAACTAATTAATTGTAACTATGTTGTGTACCATTTTGGAAAAGATTGTGTGGCTCTATCTGGGCTTGGTGGGAGAGAGTACCATGACTGTACACCACGAGAGTGTGGGTTGATGAGAGATTGTGAGTGGCAGTATGCAGTCTGTATATTTGTAGACAGAGATGAGCCCCTTTGGATAAATGGTTTCAGAGTGTACTTGGCTTTAATTTTGGCTTATTTAAAATACCGACTTTTGGATCAAACTCAACCATCACCATCACTCTTACTTGTCCCACTCACTTTGGGACAGCCTGTGTTTTTGAGTACTGAATAATTTCTGAGGACTTCATGACCCAGTCAGTAATAGGACTTTGGGTTTCTGTCTAGGAGGCATATGTTGGGGGAACAGAGAGTAAGTTCAGGGTGCAGAGGATAGGAAAGCTACAACCATTATGCATTTAATGGCATGTATGTGTCCAGTCCAGTGCCAGAACAGACCTGATAGGATAAAGGGAACACAAACTCATTGCTTTATGCAAATTCTGCTTCCATGCCCAGGCTCAAATACCTCTTGGGCCATTATCAGAACTCCTAATTCCAGCAATACCTCTTTCCTTGCTAAGCATTTTAGAGGGAAGCAAACTCCTAGGAAATAAATTATTTTAGTTTTTTCAGAACTAGGCCTGGAAACTCCTCCCTCTAATTTTCAAACAGGGATTTCACATTCTTCAGGAAAATCTATTTTTACCAAGTGCCCAAAAAAAGATATGGATTTCTTGCCCTGGCAGTGATGGTCTCCCGCAAAGAGGCCTGTCCATAGTTTTATAAATTAAGCATTGTCTTTACCTGTGAATAACAGAAAACTCCAAACAGTTGTTTTTATTAGGGATTTTATTTTTCTCACATGAGAATTCCAGAGGTAGGTGGCTTTATGATGCCCTGAGATATCTAAGACTTTTCTGGTCTTCAATTCAGTCTGGACTGCAACATGTGGTTCTAACAATTTTCCCTGTCCAGTGGTGCCCAGTAAGGGGGTAAGTGAAAGACGAAATTGACCCTGTGTTTAGAGGTAACACCTTCTCTTTCTCATAACAGAGCTATGTGTTTTAGCTATGGTTAACCATGTCTTCTCAAGACAAAAAGATAGCTCCTCTACTTCCTATATCACACACGTATATTATATAAGAAGAAAGGAAAGGGCAGAGAACAAAGGAAATACACAAGATGAGTCATCCTGACCTTAAGAGCTTTTCTAGAATTTCAGTCTGGAGATTTCTATTACATCTCAATGACTGAACTGTGTCACATGCCCACTCCTAATTACATAGAATGCATAGAAGGCTGGGAAATGTGTATCTTCTTTTAAACTAAGAAAATTGTTACACACAAAAATCATAATTATCTTACTATGAAAGAAAAATTGACTAATGCGTAGATGGAATATATTTTCCACAACAATTGTAAGACTCAATAATTCAAAAATATTTTGGGGGAGATACTACATGCCAGGTACTATTCTAGACAATGTGGACACAACAGTGAATAGGACAGGCAGGTTCTCTACACTAGGGCAACTCATCCAAACTCTATGAACCTAATTTTTCAAACCTAACAGTAATGATAATGCCTACCTTGCATGATTGTTGTAAAATACAACTAATTTTTTGTACATATATATAGATAGATATAGATATATACAAATAATAATACAAATATAAAAATAAATTGTATTAGTACCATTTGTCAGTAATCTATACTTTTCCTATTGATTTGAAAAGCTGCCTTAATTCTACACTGAATTATAAATATTCTTTTTCTCTTTTTCCAGTTTTATTAAAATATAATTGGCATATAACATCATATAAGTTTAAGGTATACAGCATAATGATTTAATTTATGAATATATTGCAAAATGATTACCACGATAACTTTGGTTAATATCTATCACCTCACATAGTTACATTTTTTTTCTAGTGACAAGAACTTTTACGGCTACTCTCTCAGAAACTTTCAAATATACAATACTGTATTGCTGGTTGTAGTCATCATGTTTGACAATACACCCTCATAACTTCTTATAACTGGATGTTTATACATTTTCACCATGTCCACCCATTTCTCTCCCCCCATCCATCCATGCTGGCAACTACCAATCTGTTCTCTGTTTCTATAAGTTCATTATTTCTGGTTCTGCTTATAAATGAGATCATGCAGAAATTGTCTTTCTCTGACATTTCACTTAGCATCACACCCTCAAGATTCAGTCCTGTCATCACAAATGGCAGGTTCTTCTTTTCTGACTGAATATATATATATATATAAAATTTATATTTATATTTATATTTATATTTATATTTATACACGCACACATCTATATATACATATACCTGTTCTGATCACTACAGCTTTGTAATATAACTTGAAGTTAAGAATTGTGATGCCTCCTTCTGTTTTTCTTTTTCAAGGTTGCTTTGGCTATTTGGAGTCTTCTGGGGTTTCTTACAAATTTCAGGATTGTCTGTTCTAGCTCTGTGAAAAATGCTGCTAGTATTTTGTTACGGGTTGCATTAAATGTGTAGATTGCTTTGGGTGGAATAGACATTTTAAAAATATTTGTCTTCCTAATTCATGAGCATAAATGTGTTTCCACTTCTTTGTGTCCTCTTCAATTTCTCTCTTCAGCATTTTATAGTTTTCAAAATACAAGTCTTTCACCTCTTTGGTTAGGTTTATTCCTAGGTATGCTATTGTTTTTGGTGCAATTGTAAATGGGATTGATTCCTTAATTTCTCTTTCTGTTGCTTCTAGTGTATAGAAATGCAACAGATTTCTTTTTTCTTCTCTGCAACTTTATTGAATTCATATATCAGTTCTAACAATTTTTTTTTGTGGAGTCTTCGGGTTTTCTATATAGAATATCATGTCAAAGTATTACTTCTTCTTTGCTGATTTGGATATCTTCTATTTCTTTTTGTTGTCTGTTTTCTGAGTCCAGGACTTCCAGTACTGTTAAATAACAGTGGTGAGAGGGACATCCCTGTCTTGTTCATAACTAAAGAGGAAATGCTCTCAGTTTTTCCCCATTTAGGATGACGTTAGCTGTGTGTTTTTCATACATGGCCTTTATTATGTTGAGGTACATTCCCTGCAAACCTACTTTGTTGAGGGTTTTTATTATGAATCGTTGTTGCACTTTGTCAAATGCTTTTTCTGCATCTACTGAAATCATCATATGGTACTTATCCTTAGTTTTATTAATCTGGTGTATCATGTTGATTGATTTGTGAGTATCGAACCACCCTTGCAACCCAGGAATAAATCCCACTTTGTTGTGGTGAATGATTTTTTAAATATATTTGGGATTCTGTTTGCTAGTATTTTATTTTATTTATTTTTTTTACTAGTATTTTATTGAGAAATTTTTGATCCATGCTCATCAGGGATATTGGCTTATAGTTCTCTTTTTTAGTGGAGTCCTTACATGGTTTTGGTATAGAATGAGTTTGGAAGTTTTCCTTTCTTTTCTTTTTTTTATAATAATATTTTTTATTATATTATGTTAGTCACCATACAGTACATCCCTGGTTTTTTATGTAAAGCTCGATGATTCATTAGTTGCGTCCTTTCTTTTCTATTTTTGGAATGGTTTGAGAAGAATCAGTATTATCTCTTCTTTAAATATTTGGTAGAATTTGTTTGTGAAGCATTCTGGTCCTGGACATTTGGTTTTTTTGTGAATTTTTTGATTAATGATTCAATTTCTTTGCTCGGTTATCAGTCTGTTCAAGTTTTCTATTTCTTCCTGTTTCAGTTTTGCTAGTTTATATGTTTCTAGGAATTTATCCATTTTTTTCAGGTTTTCCTATTCATATAGTTTTTCATAATATTGTCTGATAATTCTTTGTATTTCTGTGGTTTTAGTTGTTATTTCTCCTTTCTCATTTGTGATTTGATTTATTTGGCTCCTTTCTCTTTTCTTTTGGATGAGCCTGGAAAAAGGTTTATCAATTTTCTTAATTTTTTCAAAGAACGAGTTCCTGGTTTCATTGATCACTTTTTTCTTTTTCTTTTTTTTTTGGTTTCCTTTTTTTTTTTTTTAAATTTAGTTATTTGAGAGAGAGAGTGTGTGTGCACTTGCACAGGGGGAGGGCAGAAGGAGAGGGAGAGAAAGAATCCTTAAGCAGACTCCCCACTGAGGATTGATCCCCTTGTGGGGCTCAATCCCAGGACCCTGAGGTCATGACCTGAGCTGAAATCAAGAGTCAAGACACTTAACCAATGGAGCCACCCATGCACCCCTATTGTTTTTTAGTTTCTGTATCATTTATTTCTGCTCTAATCTTTAATATTTACTTCCTTTCTGTTTTGGCTTCAGGTTTCATTTGCTTTTCTTTTTCTGGCTTCTTTAGGTGTAAGGTTAGGTTGTTCATTTAAGATTTTTCTTGCATCTTGATGTAGGCCATTATTGTTCTGTCCTTCCCTCCTAGAATGGCTGTTGCTGAATCCCAAAGGTTTTGGACAGTTTTGTTTTCATTTTTTTCCATGTATTTTTTATTACATCTTTGAATTCCTGGTTGACCCATTCATTGTTTTTTAGCATTTTGTTTAACCTCCATGTATTTGTGGTCTTTCCAGATTTTTTGTTATGGTTGACTTCAAGTTTCATAGCATTGTTGTTAGAAAAGATGTGATTTCAGTCTTTTTGTATTTGTTGAGACCTGATTTGCAATCTAGTATGTCATCTATTTTGGAGAACATCCCATGTACCCTTGAAAAGAATGTGTATTTTGCCACTTTAGGATGAAATGCTCTGAATATATGTTAAGTCCATCTAGTCTGAGGTATCATTTAAAGGCATTGTTTCCTTGTTTTTTTTCTCCTTAGATGATCTGTCCATTGATGTAAGTGGGGTGTTCAAGTCCCCTATTATTGTATTATTATCAGTGAGTTCCTTTTTTATTTGTTATTAATTATTATATATATACATATATGTGTGTGTGTGTGTGTGTGTGTGTGTGTGTGTGTGTGTGTGTGTGTGTTGGGGGCATAAATATTTCCATTTGTTAGATATTCTTGTTGGATTGTCTCCTTTATTCTGATATACTGCCCTTCTTTGTCTCTTGTTACAATCTTTGTTTTAAAGTCTAGTTTGTCTGATATAAGTATTGCTACTTTCTTTTGATATCCTTTTGCATGATAAATATTTCTCCATATTCTCATTTTCACTCTGCCATGTCTTTAGGTCTAAAGTGACTCTCTTTTAGGCATCATATAGATGGGTTTTTTTATCCATTCAGACAACCTATGTCTTTTGATTTGAGCATTTAATCCATTTGTATTCAGAGTAATTATAGACAGATATATTTAGTGCCATTTTATTACTTGTTTGTTGTTGTTTCTAGAGATTTTTTCTGATCTTTTCTTGTCTTTGTCACTTTTGGTCTTTCCTTTGATCAGAGTCCCATTTAATATTTCTCACAGGGTGGTCAAGAACACCTTTAGTTTTTGTTTGTTTGAGAAACTCTATCTCTCTTTCTATTCTGAATGGTAGCCTTGCTGGATAGACTATTCTAGGCTGTATATTTTTCCTAGTCAGCACTTTGAATATATCATGTCACTCTCTTCTGGCTTGCAAAGTTTCTGTTGAGAAATCTGCAGCTAACCTTATGAGTCTTCCTTGTAAGTGAATGACTTTGTCTTACTGCTTTTAAGATTTTTTTCTTTATCAGTATATTTTGCAAATTTAATTACACTATGTCTTGGTGTTGGCCAGCTTTTGTTGATTTTGATGGGCGTTCTCTGTGGCTCTTGGATCTGGATGTCTGTTTCCTTTCTCAGATTAGGGAAGATTTAAGCTATCTTTTCCTCAAATAAATTTTCTGTCCTGTTTTCTCTCTCTTCTTCTTCTGGGACTCCTATAAATATAATCATTACTATGTTTGATGGAGTCACTGAGTTCCCTAGTCTATTCTCATGTTCCATAATTCTTCTCTCTTTTGTTCAGCTTCATTATTTTCCACTATTTTGTCTTCTATATCACTAATTCATTCCTCTGCTTCTTCCAGCTTGCTGTTCTTTGCATCAAACTTGTTTACAATGTCATTTGTTGCTTTCTTTATTTCTGATTGATTATTTTTCACTCTTTTATCTCTGTGGTAAGAATCTTTCTGATATCTTCTATTCTTTTTCCAAGCCCAGTGAATATCCTTATGACTATTCCTTTAAATTCTCTATCGGGTATGTTACTTATATCTGTTTCACTTAGATCTCTGGCCATAGACTTAACTTGTTCTTTCATTTGGGATAAATTCCTTTCCCCAGCATTTCGTCTAAGTGTCTGCCTTATTTTTCCATGTATTAGAAAAGCCAGTTATGCTTCCTGCTCCTGAAGGTAATGGCTTTATGAAGAGGCCATGTAGTGTCCAGGACCAGGTGCTTCAGAGTCTCTGGTGTGTGCTGCATATGCTCTCCTGTTGTGTTTGGCTGCTGTATCCTTCAGGCCATTCATCTGCAGAGGCTGTCCTTGCCTGCTGCAGGCAGTGTTTGTTCCCTGGTCAGAATGTGGCAAGTTTTAACTAGGTGTACTCTGGTTTGCTTGTGAAATGAGATCTGATACTAGTTCCACTAGCACTGAGGCATTGCAGATCTCTGGTTAGAAGATGTGGTGTGGGTTGGATTTTGTGCTGGTTCTGGGGGAGCAGCCTGCCATGCTGGGACTAAAGCAAGCTTGACTGAGAAGGGCCACTCGACCAGAGACAGGGTGTGTGGCCTGGTGTAAGCAAATTAGGCAGCCAGTGTGAGTTCTGCTACCAGCAAGTGGCTTTCTGTGTATGCTGAAGGGTGGGGGTGGGGGCATGGCACTGACCAGGTCCTTTCTCCCTGGAGAGGCCTGTCCTTGAATGCTGCCACTCAGGGAAGCACTCCCAGAGGAGTGAATAAACCCCCCTGCCCCCCACCCCCATGAACTCCAGGCATTATTCAGATTGCTGTTTCCATGCTGTTTGCCTCCAGGTTTTTGCCTGCCTTCTCTCCAGGAGCAGCCCAGTGCCTTCCTGGTTTTATCCCAGCCAAGCCTGCTGACCTTTAAAACTCCAGGGTTTAGGGAAGTAGTTTGTGCAGGGGCCTGCATTGGTCTTCTGGAGGAGTGGCCTACAGCACTGGAACTGAGGTGAGCTTGAAAGAGAAAGATGGTCATGCCAGAGTACATGGGTGTAGGACTTGATGTAACCAAGTTAGGCAGCCTGTGTCAGCCCTGAGCTGCTTCCCACAGGTGGCTCAGTGTTCATACTGAGGGGTGGGGGAGGGAAATGGTGCCAACCAACTCCTTTGTTCCTGTAGAGGAGTCTCCCCAAATGTGAAGCACTCTGAGAAGAGTGAATAATCTCCTCCCAGTGTGCCCCAGGCATTTTTCAGATCACTGTTTCCACTCTGTCTGCCCCCAGGTTGTTTGCCTGCTTTCTCCCCAGGAGTAGCACGGTGCTCTCAAGGCTCATACCAGCCAAACCCACTGTACTTTAAAACTCTAGGTTTTAAGCCCTGCCAATTGTAAGGACTCACAGAATTCAGCTCCTTTCACTTTCCAAGCCAATTGCTTTGGAAAAACGTTCTTGTGCATTTCTGTATGCTCCTCTCTCCCTTGCCCTTCTCCTCCCCCACTGCTCCTCTCATCTGCATTACCTGCAGTCCCTGTATGTCCTACTTTCTTTCATGTGGCCTCCCCTCTCCCTTAAGTTGTGGAATTTGTTGTCAGTGTTCAGATTGGTTTTTTGGAGTATTTAAGATGGGTTTATAGTTATTTAGTTGAGTTCATGGAAGAGATGTGCCTAGGGTCCTCCTACTTCACTGCCATCTTCCTGAATCTGATTATTTTCTTTCATTATCTAAAAAAACTTTCTCATTTTGACATAGTCCCACTTAGTTATTTGTGCTTTTATTGCTTGTCCTTTAGGTGTCATATCCAAAAATAATTTCCAAGACTAATGTCAAGGATGTGTTCTATGCTTTTTTTTTTAAGAAATTTTATGGTTTCAGGTCATGCATATAGTCTTTACTGTATTTCAAGTTATTTTTTGTGAATGCTATAAATGGTGGTCCAGTTTCATTCTTTTGCATGTAAACATCCAATTTTCTCAGTACCATTTATTGAAGAAATGATCTTTTCTTGAATCCCTTGTCAAATATTAGTTAAACAGGTATGCATGGGTTTATTTGTGGGCTCTTGATTCTCCTTCATATATCTATTTTTATGCAAATAGTATACTATTTTGATTACTATAGATTTATAATATAGTTTAAAATCAGGAAGCATAATGCCTCCTGCTTTGCTCTTTCTCAATCTTATATTCACAAGCTTCTGTTGTTTCATATAAATTTTAGGATTTTATTTCTATTTTTATAATAATTCCACTTGAATCTTACAAGGATTACATTCAATGTACAGATGACTTTGGGTAGTAGGGATGTTTTAACAATATTAATTCTATAAGCCATGAACATGATATATCCTTTATTTACGTCTTATTCAATTTCTTTCACCAATGTCACAGCTTTCAGTGTAGAGATCTTTCACCTCCTTGGTTAAATTTATTCCTAAGGTATTTTCTTTTTGAAGCTATTGTAAATGGGATTGTTCCCTTTATTTCTTGTTAAGATATTTTGTTGTTAGTGTATGGAAACATTATTGATTTTTTAATGTTGATTTTATATCCTGCAACTTTATGACATTTATTGATTAGATCTATAAGTTTTTAGTGGAATCTTTAGGATTTTCAATATATAAATCATGTCATCTGCAAACAAAGATAATTTTACTTCTTTCTTTGTGATTTAGATGCTTTTTATTTCTTGTTTTTATCTGATCGCTCTGGCTAGGACATCCAGTACTATGATAATTAAGAGTGGTGCAAGTGGCCACTCATATCTTGTTCCTGATCTCTTAAGCAGAAAATTTTCAACTTTTCACCATTAAGTATTATGTTAGCTGTGGGTTTGTCATATCTAGCTTTCATCGTGTTAAGGTACATTCCTTCTATACTCAATTTATTGAGAGTTTTATTAGGAAAGCATGTTGAATTTTGTCAAATGCTCTTTCTTCAACTGTATAGGTGATAATTGATTTTTTTAACCCTGACCTGAAGGTCCTTTTAAAATTGAAGTATAATTGACATATAGCATTATTATTAGTTTCAGGTATACAACATAATGATTCAATATCTGCCTACACTGTTAAATGATCACCACAGTAAGCCTAGTTATCATTTTTTGCCATACAAAGTTCTATTTTTTTGTGATGAGAACTTTTAGGATTTACTCTCTTGGCAACTTTCAAATATTCATTACAATGTTATTGACTACAGTCACTGTGCTGTACATTATATCTCCATAACATGTATCTTATATTTGAAAGTTTTTACTTCTTGACCCCCTTAACCCATTTCACCCAACCCAAAGCCCCTCCCCTCTAATACCTACAGTTCTGTTCTCTGTATCAATGAGTTTTGTTTTGATTTTAGATTCCACATGTAAGTGAAATATGGTATTTGTTTTTCTCTGTTTGACTTATTTCACTTACCATAATTCCTTCAAGGTCCATCAGTGTTGTCACAAATGGCAAGATTTCATTCTTTTTAATGCCTGAGTAGTAGTACATTGCATTTATATACCACATCTTTGTTATCCATTTATCCATTGATAGACACTTGGGTTATTTCCATATCTTGGATATTGTAAATAATGCTGCAATGAACATAAGGGTGGATATATCTTTTAGAAGTAGTGTTTTCATTTTATTTTTCCATTTAAAAACATAGTAGTGGAATTGTTGGATAAGATGGCAGCTCCATTTTTCATTTTGGGGAGAAACTCCATGTTGTTTTAAATAGTGGCTGCAACCATTTACATTCCCACCAACAGTGTTTGAGAGTCCCCTTTTCTCCACATTTTAGGCAACAGTCATTATTTCTGATCTTTTTGATACTAGCCATTCTAACAGATGTGAGGGGGTATCTTGTTGTGAATTTTATTTGCATTTCTCTGGTAATTAGTGATGTCGAGCACCTTTCATGGGCCTGTTGGCCATCTGTATATCTTATTTGCAAAAAAGAAGTCTATTCAGGTCCTCTGACAATTTTTCAATCAGATTTTTTTTGCTATTGAGTTCTATGAGTTCTTTATCTATTATGGATATTAATCCTTTACCATATATGACTTGCAAATATTTTATTTCATTCAGTTGGTTTCTTTTTTTTAAGATTTTTAATTTATTTGACAAAGAAGAGTGAGAATGCACAAGCAGGAGGAGTGGGCAGAGGGAGAAGAAGGCTCCCCGCTGAGCAGGGAGCCCCATGTGGGGCTCGAAGTGGGGCTCGATGTGAGCTGGATCCAGGGTTCTGGGATCATGACCCGAGCTGGAGGCAGACACTTAGCCAACTGAGCCACCCAGGCACCACATCATTCTGTAGGTTTCTTTATCATTTTCTTTTTTTCTTTTCTTTTTTTTTCACAGACAACACCAATCGAGTGTATTCTTAAAATAACTGACCAAAGTCAGACCGCAAGCATTCTAGTTATGCTGGGATATATTATTTTTTTCTTATTTTTTCTTTTTTTATTTTAATGTTTTTTATTATATTATGTTAGTCACCATAGAGTACATCCCTGGTTTCTGATGTAAAGTTCGATCATTCATTAATTGCATATAACACACAGTGCACCATGCGATATGTGCCCTCCTTACTACCCATCACCAGTTTATCCCATTCCCCCCCACCCTCCCCTCTGAAACCCTCAGTTTGCTTCTCATAGTCCATAGTCTCTCATGCTTCATTCCCCCTTCTGATTACCCCCCTTCTTTATCCCTTTCTTCCCCTACCGATCTTCCTAGTTCTTATGTTCCATAGATGAGGGAAATCATATGATAATTGCCTTTCTCTGCTTGACTTATTTCACTTAGCATTATCTCCTCCAGTGCTGTCCATGTTGCAGTAAATGTTGAGAACTCGTTCTTTCTGATAGCTGAGTAATATTCCATTGTATATATGGATCACAACTTCTTAATCCAGTCATCTGTTGAAGGGCATCTCGGTTCCTTCCACGATTTAACTATTGTGGACAATGCTGCTATGAACATTGGGGTGCATATGGCCCTTCTCTTCACTACATCTGTATCTTTGGGGTAAATACCCAGTAGTGCAATGGCTGGGTCATCGGGTACCTCAATTTTTAACTTTTTAAAGGACCTCCACACTGTTTTCCAGAGTGGCTGTACCAACTTGCATTCCCACCAACAATGTAGGAGGGATCCCCTTTCTCCACATCCTCTCCAGCAATTGCTGTTTCCTGCCTTGTCAATTTTTGCCATTCTAACTGGCGTAAGGTGGTATCTTAGTGTGATTTTGATTTGAAATTCCCTGATGGCTAATGATTTTGAACATTTTTTCATGTGTCTATTAGCCATTTGTATGTCATCATTGGAAAAGTGTCTGTTCATATCTTCTGCCCATTTTATGATTTGTTTATTTGTTTCTTGTGTATTGAGTTTGAGAAGTTCTTTGTAGATCTTGGATACCAGTCTTTTATCTGTAGCATCATTTGCAAATATATTCTCCCATTCCGTGGGCTGCCTCTTAGGTTTTTTTTACTGTTTCCTTCGCTGTGTAGAAGCTTTTGATCTTGATGAAGTCCCACAAGTTCATTTTTGCTTTTGTTTCTCTTGCCTTTGGAGATGTGTCATGAAAAAGGTTGCTTTGGCCGAAGTTGTAGAGGTTGCTGCCTATGTTCTCCTCTAGGATTTTGATGGATTCCTGTCTCACATCAAGGTCTATTACCCATTTGGAGTTTATCTTTGTGTATGGTGTAAGAGAGTGGTCAAGTTTCATTCTTTTGCATACAGCTGTCCAATTTTTCCAATACCATTTATTGAAGAGACTGTCTTTTTCCCACTGGTTGTTTTTTCCTGCTTTATCAAAGATTATTTGCCCAAAGAGCCAAGGGTCCATTTCTTGGCTCTCTATTCTGTTCCATTGGTCTATGTGTCTGTTTTTGTGCCAGTACCATGCTGTCTTTGTGATCACAGCTTTGTAGTACAGCTTGAAATTCGGCACTGTGATGCCCCCAGCTTTGTTTTTCCTTTTCAACAGTTCCTTGGCGATTCGGGGCCTTTTCTGGTTCCATACAAATTTAAGGACTATTTGTACCAGTTCTTTGAAAAATGTCCTTGGTATTTTGATCGGGATGGCATTGAATGTGTAGATTGCTCTGGGTAGCATGGACATTTTAACTATGTTAATTCTTCCAGTCCATGAGCATGGAATATGTTTCCATCTTTTTGTGTCTTCCTCAATGTCTTTCAAGAGTGATTTATAGTTTCTAGAATATAGATCCTTTATGTCTCTGGTTAATTCCAAGGTAACGTATGGTTTTTGGTGCTATTGTAAATGGGATGGATTCCCTAATTTCTCTTTCTTCAGTCTCATTATTCGTGTATAGAAATGCAACTGATTTCTGAGCATTGATTTTGTATCCCGCCACATTACTGAATTGCTCTATAACTTCTAATACTTTGGGAGTGGCTTCCCTTAGGTTTTCCATATAGAGTATCGTGTCATCTGCGACGAGAGACAGTTTGACTTCTTCTTTGCCGATTTGGATACATTTTATCCCTTTTTGTTGTCTGATTGCGGTAGCAAGGACTTCTAGTACTATGCTGAATAATAGTGGTGAGCGTGGGCATCCTTGTCGTGTTCCTGATCTTAAGGGAAAGGCTTCCAGCTTTTCCCCATTGAGAATGATATTTGCTGTAGGCTTTTCATAGATGGTTTTTATGAAATTGAGGAATGTGCCCTGTATCCCGACACTCTGAAGGGTTTTAATCAGGAAAGGATGCTGTATTTTGTCAAATGCTTTTTCTGCATCACTTGAGAGGATCATATGGTTCCTGAGTTTTTTCTTGTTCATATGATGTATCACGCTGATCGATTTGTGAGTGTTGAACCACGCTTGCATCCGAGGGATGAATCTCACTTGGTCATGATGGATAATCTTTTTAATGTACTTTTGGATTCTATTAGCCAGGATCTTGTTGAGGATTTTGGCGTCCATATTCATTAGGGAAATCAGTCTGTAATTCTCCTTTTTGATGGGGTCTTTCCCTGTTTTGGGGATCAAGGTAATATTGGCCTCATAGAATGAGTTTGGTAGTTTTCCTTCTGTTTCTATTTGTTGAAATAGCTTTAGGAGAATAGGAATTCTTTCTTCTTTGAATGTTTGGTAGAATTCCCCAGGAAAACCATCCGGGCCTGGAGTTTTATTTTTTGGAAGGTTGTTTATCACTGACTCAATCTCTTCATAATTAATTGGCCTGTTTAAAAAATCAATTTCTCCCTGTGTCAGTCTTGGTAGTTTATAGGTTTCCAGGAAGGCCTCCATCTCTTCCAGATTGCTTAATTTACTGGCGTATAGCTGTTGATAATTGTTTCTAAAAATCCTTCCAATTCATTGATGTTGGTTGTGACCTCTCCTTTTTCATTCATAATTTTATTAATTTGGGTCCTTTCTCTACTCATTTGGATAAGCCTTGCCAGAGGTCTGTCAATTTTATTGATTCTCTCAAAGAACCAGCTTCTAGTTCTGTTGATCTGCTCTAGTGTACTCCTGGTTTCTAATTCATTGATTTCTGCTCTAATCTTGGTCAACTGCTTCCTCATGCATGGATTAGGCCTGTCCCTCTGTTGCTGTTCCAGCTTCTTGAGGTGAGAATAGAAAAACTGCATTTTAATTTTTTCTATTCTTTTGAGTGAGGCTTGGATGGCTATGTATTTCCCACTTAGGACTGCCTTTGCAGTATCCCCGAGGTTTTGGACCATTGTGTTTTCATTATTCATTGGTCTCCATAAATTGTTTAAATTGATTTTTGCTTTCCTGGTTTATCGAATCATTCCTGAGCAGGATGGTTCTTAGTCTCCAAGTGTTTGAGTTTCTTCCAAATTTTTCCTTGTGGTTGAGTTCCAATTTCAAAGCGTTGTGGTCTGAGAATATGCAGGGAATAATTTCAGTCTTTTGGTGTGTTGAGACCTGTTTTGTGACCCAGAACATGGTCTATTCTTGAGAATGTTCCATGGGCATTAGAATAGAAGGAGTATTCTTTGGTTCTGGGGTGTAGTGTTCTATATATATCGATGAGGTCCAACTCATTGAGTATGGGCATTCAAAGCCCCTGTTTCTTTGTCGATTTTTTGCATGGATGTTCTGTCTATTTCTGATAGTGGAGTGTTGAGGTCCCCTACTATTAATGTATTTTTATCTATATGTCTCTTTATTCTGGTTAAGAGTTGGCTTGTGTATCTTGCTGCTCCCCTGTTGGGGCCATAGATATTTATAATTGTCATATTCACTTGTTGGATACATCCTTTAAGAATAATATAGTGCCCTTTGGTGTCTCTAACTATAGTTTTAGTTTAAAATCCAATCTATCTGATATGAGAATTCCTACCCCAGCTTTCTTTTGAGGTCCATTTGCGTGAAAGATGGTACTCCATCCCTTTACTTTCAGTCTGAATGTATCTTTGGGTTCAAAATGAGTCTCTTGTAGACAGCAAATGGATGGGTCATGTCTTTTTATCCAATCTGCAACCCTGTGGCATTATGGGAGCATTTAAGCCATTCACATTGAGACTGAATACTGAGAGATAGGATTTTAATGATGCCATGTTGCCAGTAAAGTCTTTGTTTGTATCGGTTGTGACTTTCTGTATCACTCTTGGGGCCTTTTTACCTTTATAGAACTCCCCAAAAACTCCTGTAGGGCTGGTTTCATGGTTACAAAATTGGTTAATGACTGGAGATTCTGGAAGGTCTTTATTTCTCCATCCATTCTGAATGACAGCCTTGCTGGATAGAGGATCCTTGGCTGCATGTTTTTCTCTGAAAGAGCTTTAAAAATGCCCCCCCAACCCCTTCTCTCATTCCAGATCTTTGTAGACAGGTCTGACATAATTCTGATACCTTTGCCTTGGTATGTGAGAAATTTCTTTGCCCTGGCCACTTTCAATACTGTATCCTTGGATCTAATATTTGCGAAATGCACTATGACGTGACCTGGCATAGGTTTGTCATGGTTGAGCTTGGGAGGGGTCCTATCTGCCTCTTGGACACGAATGTTAGTTTCCCTTGCTAGATTAGGGAAGTTTTCAGCTACAATTTGTTCAAATATCTCTTCTAGACCTATGTTTTTCTCCATCCCCTTGGGGAAGCCGATGAGTCTGACATTGGAACGTTTCATTGAGTCAGTAATCTCCCCTAACCTACATTCCTGAGCGTGGATTTTTTTGAGTCCAGATTCTATTTTAGCTTTTTCTTCTAGTGACCCATCCTCCAATTTGCTGATACGTACTTCTGCCTCATTTACCCTGGCTGTCGGAGCCTCTAGTTTTAACTGCATTTGGCTCATAGAATTTTTAATTTCTGCCAGATTCGCTCTCATTTCCGCCCTTAGAGATTCTATATTCTCATTAACATTTTCGTTAATACTTTTTTCAAGTCTACACATCATCTTGAGCATTGTTACTCTGAATTCCATTTCTGACAATTTGGTTATATCCATATTCATTAGTTTTGTGGCAATATCCACAGACTCATTGTCTTTTCTTTGCTTGGGGGGACTTCTCCTTCTCATCATTCTGATAAGGAGAGGTTGCGGGGTTGTCCAGAGCCCAAATTATTGACCGGGACCCAGGCCGTGTGCCCTTGTTTTATAGAGATCTTAGGGATGTGGGCCTCTTGACTTTTCAGCCTGCCTTCTGGGGGAGGGGCCTGCCACACCAATACTCAGAAAACCCTGTTTGGCTAGTGTCTCTCTTCGCCTGTGAGGGGGAATGGGGATGGTACACTGTGAGCCATTTTTTCCAGGCTTTTGTTCTCTGGCGGCTTTCCCTGGTGGTTTGCTCTGCCTCTTCTGAGAGTCAGAGCAGCAGTGGCCAAATCTCAGCCTCTGTCTCAGGACAGAGGGATCACGGACCATTCTTCTCTGATGTTCTGGCCACTTTAACTCTGTTATTGTTGATGCTGCTCAACCCTGCAGTGTCCCAGAATGGGCGCCCCACACCTGGCTCCCAGCCCTCACTTCCAGGGTTGGCATGTCTCTGTCCTTTGTGTTTCTAACACTGCCACCTGCCAGCTGCCAGCCACTCCCACCTGCTCCTGGAGCTCCTGGTCTCAGTCTGGTTCCAGTGAACACACCAGAGCTCTGTTTCAGTCCGGTGGTGCGTGTTCCCCGGCTCATGGTCTCAGTCTGCTCTCTCCCGGGTGCCAGTCCGCGAGACCGCCCGCTCCCCCGTGCAGGTGGCTACTGTTTCCCCGCGCCCGAACCCGGTGGCTCCCTCCCCCTTCCATTTATCTTCCGATATCTGTGCACAGATTCACGGCTCCCCACTTCGTACCTCAATACTCAGTGCTGGAGATGTTCATTTGTAGTGATCCAGATGTATCTTCCTGCGTCTCAGGTTGATTCCGTAGATGTTCAGGCTGGTCTGGTACCTATCCAACTTGACTCAGGGGACCGACTGAAAATGGCTCTTTATCATTTTCTTGATGGTTTCCTTTGCTGAGCAGAAGCTTTTCAGTTTGATATAGTCCTATTTGCTTATTTTGTTTTTTTTTTTACCTTTATTTTATAATCGGGTACAAGATCATTGCCAGAACCAATGTTAAGGAGCTTATCATGTGTCTTTTATTCTAGGATTTTTATGTTTTCACGCCTTCCTTTTATGTCTATCACGTTTGAGTTCATTTTGTATGGTGTAAGATAATAGTCTAGTTTCATTCTTTTGCATGAGGCTGTCCAGTTTCCGTAACACCATTTATTGAAGAAACTATACTTTCCCCATTGTATATACAGATTATTGTCACAAAATTCAGGTGGGTTTATTGAGCTTTCTATTTTGTTCCATTGATTCGTGTGTCTGTTTCCTGACAATATCATACTGTTTTAGTTACTATACCCTGTAATACAGTTATCAATAAAGAATGTGATGCCTCCCGCTTTGTTGTTCTTTCCCAAAATTGTTTTGGGTTTTCATGATGTTTAGCAGACACATACAAATTTTAAGATTGTCTGCTATTTCTGTGAAAAATGCCATTGTAATTTTGATAGGGATTGCATTGAATCTGTTTATTGCTTTTGGTGGTGTGGAAATTTTGACAAAGTTAATTTTTCCAATCCATGAGCATGGAATACCTTCCTATTCATCTGTATCTTCTATTTCTTTCATTGATGTCTTGTTTTATATATACAGGGCTTTTACCACCTTCATTAAATTTATTTTTTGGTATTTCATTCTTTTAGATGGACTTATAAATGGGATTGTTTCATCAATTTCTCTTTTGGTAGTTCATTATTAGATGGTTGTATATTTATTTTATACCCTGAAACTTTATTAAATTCAAGAACTAGCTGTAATAGTTTTTTTGTTTTGTTTTGTTTTGTTTTGTTTTGTTTGTTTTGTGGTCTTTAGAGTCACATGCTCTACCAACTGAGCCAGCCAGATGCCCCTTTAGGGAGAGATATATATAAAATCATGTCATCGGGGAGACTGGGTGGCTCAGTCAGTTGGGCGTCTTCCTTTGGCTCAGGTCATGACCTCAGGGTCCTGGGATTGAGCCCCACAATGGGCTCCTTGTTCAGTGGGGAGCCTGCTTCTCCCTCTGTCCTTTACCCCCCGCCCCGTCTGTCTCTTTCTCAAATAAATAAATAGTTTTTTTTAAAAAAGGAAAAAAATCATGTTATCTAGAAATAGTGAGAGTTTTACTTCTTCTTTTTCAATTTGGATGACTCAATATTTTTTTCTTACTGAATTGCTATGGCTAGGATTCCCAATACTATGTTGAATAAAAATGGTAAGAATGAGATCCTTGTCCTGTTCCTGATCTTAGAAGAAAAGTTTTTAATTTTTTATGTTAGCTTTGGGCTTGTTGAGGTACATTCCCTCTATACCCACTTTGTTGAGAGTTTTTATCATAAAGGGATACTAAATCTTGTCAAATACTTTTTCTGCATCTATTGAGATGATCAGATGATTTTTATCTTTCATTTTGTTAATGTGTTTTATCACATTGACTTGCTGAATCACTCTTGCATGTCTGGAATAAATCTCACTTGATCATGATGTATGGTCCTGTTGGCATGATGTTAAATTCAATCTGATACTTGAGGATTTTGTGTGTATGTTAATCAGAAACAGCAGCTTATAACTTTTTTTGGTGGTGTCTTTGCCAAATGTTGGTTTCAGAGTAATGCTGTACTTGTCAAATGAGTTTGGAATTTTTCCCGGTTTTTCATTTTTTTGGAAAATTTAGAAAGTATAGGAAATAAGTCTTCTTTGACTGTTAGAATGCATCAGTGAAGCTGTCCAGTCCAGGGCTTTTGTTATTGGGGAGGTTTTTTAAATTACTCATTAAATTCCTTTACTTCTAATCTGTCTACCTGGACTTACTATTTCTTCATGAATCAGACTTGGAAGACTGTATTTTTTAAAAATAATTATCCATTTTTTCTTTTTTTTAAGATTTTATTTATTTATTTGACAGAGAGAGACAGCCAGCGAGAGAGGGAACACAAGCAAGGGGAGTGGTAGAGGAAGAAGCAGGCTTCTAGCGGAGAAGCCTGATGTGGGTCTCGATCCCAGAACGATGGGATCATGCCCTGAGCCGAAGGCAGATGCTTAACGACTGCACCACCCAGGGACCCCATTTTATCCATTTTTTCTAAGCTGTCCAATTTCTTGGCCTATGATTGTATATAGTAGTTGCTTATGATCCTTCATACTTCTGTCGTATCATTTGTAACTTTCCCTCTTTTGTTTCTGATCTGACTTATTTGAATGTTATCTCTTTCCTTGGTGAGTCTAGTGAAACATTTGTCTATTTCATTTTTCTTTTCAAAGAAATAGCTCTTAGTTCATCTATATCTCCTATTATCTTTTTAATCTCTATTTTATTTATTTATTTGCTGATCTTTGTATCTTCTTCCTTCTACTAACTTTAGGTTTTGTTTGTTCTTCTTTTTCTAGTTCTCTTTGGTGTAGGGCTAGATAGTGTATTTCACATTTTTCTTGTATCTTAAGTTAGATATACAACACTAAGAACTTCACTCCTAGAACTGCTTTTGCTGTTAGATTACACAATATACACAATAGATTTTTGTGTATAGTATTTCCATTTTTATTTTTCTCAAGGTATTTGTATATTTCTCCTTTATTTATCCATTGAATTTCCAGTAGGATGTTTAATCTCAACATATTTGTGATTTTTCTCATTTTGTTGTTACAGTTGATTTCTACTTTTATACTATTGTGGACAGAAAAGATGCTTCATATAATCTCAATCTACTTAAATTTATTGAGACTTGTTTTGTTGCTTAACATATGATTTATCCTGGAGCATATTCCATGTGCAGTTCAGAAGAATGCATACTCTTTGTTTTTAGATAGAATGGTCTCTTTTTATCTATTAAGTTCATCTGGTCTAATGTATCATTTATTTTTTTTAAGATTTTATTTATTTATTCGACAGAGATAGAGACAGCCAGCGAGAGAGGGAACACAAGCAGGGGGAGTGGGAGAGGAAGAAGCAGGCTCATAGCGGAGGAGCCTGATGTGGGGCTCGATCCCACAACGCCGGGATCACGCCCTGAGCCGAAGGCAGACGCTTAACTGCTGTGCCACCCAGGCGCCCCTAATGTATCATTTAAAGGGGAAGTTTCTTCATTGACTTCTTTGTCTGGATGCTCTATCCATTGATGTAAGTGGGGTAGTAAAGTCTCCTACTACTATTGTATTGCTGTCAATTTCTCTGTTTAGGTCTATTAATATTTGCTTTATATATTTTAGGTCCTCCTATTTTAGGTGAATACTTTTAAAATATTACTGATTTACTTTCCTTAGCATTACACTCTCTAGCTCCATCCATGTTTTTGCAAATGGCAAGTTTTCTTTCTTTTGTATGGCTGAATAATAATGCTGCTATAAACATAGGGGTGCATATATCTCTTTGAATTGGTGTTTTTGTATTCTTTGAGTAAATATCCAGTAGT
Source organism: Ursus americanus (assembly GCF_024610735.1). Taxonomy (NCBI): domain Eukaryota; kingdom Metazoa; phylum Chordata; class Mammalia; order Carnivora; family Ursidae; genus Ursus; species Ursus americanus. The sequence continues at coordinate 68,242,878 of NC_142164.1, forward strand.
GCAATTGCTGGATTATTGGGTAGTTCTATTTTTAACTTTTTGAGGAATCTCCATGCTGTTTTCCAGACTGGATGCACCAGTTTACATTCCCACCAACAGTGCACGAATGTTCCTTATTCTACACATCCTCACCAACACCTATTGTTTCTGGTGCTGTTGATTTTAGTTAGACTTTCTGACAGGTGTGAGGTGATATCTCATTGTAGTTTTTTTAAATTCCTGTTAATGTACAGAGTAATATTAGTTTCAAGTTTACAATATAGTGATTCAACACCTCCATAACAACGCTCAGTGCTCATCACAAATGCCCTCCTTAATCCCTATCACCTATTTAACCAATCTCCCCACTCACCTCCCTTCTTGCAATCGTAAGTTTGTTCCCTGTAGTTAAGAACCTGTTTCTTGGTTTGCCTCTCTATTTTATTTCCCTTGCTCCTTTGTTTTGTTTCATAAATTCCATTTATAAGTGAAATCACATGGTGTTTGACTTTCTCTGACTGACTTATTTCACTCAGCATAATACACAATAGCTATTGCTTTCAGTTTTGATTTGCATTTCCCTGATGGCAAGTGATGATGAACATCTTTTCATGTGTCTGTTGGTCATCTGGGTGTCTTCTTTGGAGAAATGCCTATTCATGTCTTCTGCCCATATTTTGATTGGATTATTTGTTTTTCAGGTGTTGAATTTTATAAGTTCTTTATATATTTTGGATACTAACCCTTTATTAGATATGTCACTTGCAAATATCTTCCTCCATTCTGAATGTTTCCTTTTAGTTTTGTTGATTGTTTCATTTTTGCTAAGCAGAAGTTTTTTTTAATTTTAATGTAGTCTCAATAGTTTATTTTTGCTTTTGTTCCCCTTGCCTCAGAAGACATAACGTTGCTATGGCAGATGTCAAAGAGGTTACTGCCTGTGTTCTCCTCTAGGGTTTTGATGGTTTCAGGTGTTACATTTAGGTCTTTAATCCATTTGGAATTTATTTTCTTGTGTAGTATAATAAAATGATCAAGTTTCATTCTTTCATATTTTGCTGTCTAATTTTCCCAACACCATTTGTTGAGGAGTGTCCTTTTCCCATTGGATAGTCTCCCCTGCTTTGTTGATGATTAATTGACCATATAGTTGTGAGTTCATTTCTGGGATTTCTATTCTGTTCTCTACGTGTCTATAGGTGTCTATATTTGACAGTAAACATACTGTTTACATTAGTGCAGCTTTTTTATAACTTTAAGTCCAGAACTGTGATGCCTCCAGGTTTATTTTTATCACTCATATGTGGAATTGAAGAAACAAAACAAATGAGCAAAGGGAAAAAGGAAAAAGGGAGAGACATACCAAGAAACAGAATCTTAATTATAGAGAACAGACTGATGGTTACCAGAGAGAAGAGGGGTCGTGGGTAGGGTTAAATAGGTGATGGAATTTAGGAGTGCACTTGTGATGAGCACTGTATAATGTATGTAATTTTTGAATCACTATATTGTACACCTGAAACTAATATAACATTGTATGTTAACTAACTGGAATTAAAATAAAAACTTTAAAAGTCAAATAAGAGTATAGCTCACAAATTTATAAATGTTATATCCTCTTGTTGGATTGACACCTATACCATAATATGATATCCTTCTTTGTCTTTTATCACAGTCTTTTAAAAGTCTATTTTGTCCTATGTAAATATTGATACTCCAGCTTTCTTTTGATTTCCATTTGCATAAAGTCTTCTTTCACTTGATCATTTTTCAGTCTCTGTGTGTCATTATACCTGAAGTGAGTCTCTTGAAGACAACATATAAATGGCATTTGGGTTTTTTTTTCTGTTTTTTAAAGATTTATTTATTTATTTATTTATTTATTTATTTATTTATTTATTAGGAGAGAGTGAGTGGGGGAGGAACAGAGGGAGAGAGACAAGCAGCCTCCATGCTGAGTGTGGAATCCAATACCAGGCTCCATTCCATGACTCTGAGATCATAACTTGAGCCAAAATCAAGAGTCAGATGCTTAACTGACTGAGTCACTCGGGTGCCTCTATTGTTTTTTTTTTTTAATCAATCCAGCAATTCTGTGTCGTTTGATGGAAGGATTTAATCCATTTACATAAAAGTAACTATCGAGAGGTATGTACTTATTGCCAGTGTGTTACTTGTTTTCTGGGTTTTTTTTTCTAGTTTATGTCTGTTTCTTTTATTCTTAGCTTCCTCTCTTCCCTTGTGACGTGATGACATTGTTTAGTTTTATGTTTATATTCCTTTCTCACTATCTTTTGTGTAACTAATTTAGGTTTTTGCTTTGAGGTTACCATGAGGCTCACATATAACATCCTATATATATGAGTAAATATTAAGTGGATAGCAACTAAAATTTAAATGCATTTAACATGCTATATTTTTACTCTTTCCTTCATGTTTTATGCTTATGTTGTCACATTTTACATTTTGTGTGTGTGTATTCCTTAACTAATTATTGTAGTTACACTTATTTTTACTACTTTTGTCTTTTAACTTTCATAAGGCTTTATAAGTGATTAATCCACTATCCTTAATATATGCTTTATTTGTATCAGTATGATTTATCTTTTTATATGTTTTCTTGTTACTAGTTAATGTTTCTTTTCAGCTTAAAGGAGTCACTTTAACATTTACTTTAAGACCTTGTTAGTGGTGATGAGCACCTTTAGCTTTTGCTTGTCTGGGAAATTCTATCTCTCCTTCAATTCTGAATGATAGCTTCATTAGGTAGAGTACTATATGATGGATTTTTTTTTCTTTTCAACATTTTTAATATATCGTGTCCCTCTTTTCTGGTTTGTTTCTGCTGAAAAATGTACTGAAAGTCTTATGAGGGTTCCCTTGTGTGTAACAAATTGTTTTCTTCTTGCTACATTTAAGATTTATTCTTCAACATTTGAGATTTTAATTATAATGTAACATCAGGTGGATGACTTTGGACTTATCTTACTTGGAAATCTCTGGAATTCCTGGATCTGGATTTTTTTTTCTTTTCCTTCCCCAGGATAGGGAAGTTTTCAGCCATTATTTCTTCAAATAATTTTCCCCCTCTCTTTCCCTCTTCTTTTGTGGCTGCTATCATGCAAATGTTGATCTACTTGATGTGGGCCCCTAGGTCATTTAAGGTATCTTCACTTTTTTACACTCTTTTCTTTTAGCTTCTCTGTTTGTGTGAGTCCCACTGCCATGTCTTCTAGCTCATTGATCCTTTATTTCACTTTATTTAGTCTGCTGTTGAACCCCTTGTGTCTATTTCAGTTCAGTTATTGTAGTCTTTAGTTCTGTGACTTCTGCTTGGTATTTTTTAATATTTTCTATCTTTGTTAAAGTTTTCACTGCATTTACCCATTTTCTCCTATTTTGGCGGGCATTTTTGTGACCATTAATTTGAACTCTTTATAGGGTAAAGTACTTATCTCTGTTTCATTATGTTTTTTGCTGAGGTTTTTTTTTTCATGCTTTTTCATCTGAAACACATTCCTCTGTTTCTTTATTTTTCCCTGTATTTTTTTCTGTGTGTTAGGTGAAACATCTACCTCTCCAAGCTTGTGTGCTAGTGATGAAGTTTGTCACTTAACACTGGTCTAACTCTTGGTTGTCTATCAAACCTTTGTATTTGTCTAAGCAGCCTGATTTATTCTTCATAGGTTCCAGGTGTTGAGGGTAGGCCAAAACCTCTCAGTGATCCAAAGGGAGTGATCACAGTCAGCTCCTAGTTTCAGGATGATTGGGAGCCATCATGCTGCAGCTTATAAAGTATGCAAATATATGCTATCCTCTGGGTGGGACTGTAGCCTTAGAGGCTACCAGCCTTCAGATCAGGTAATCTACAGTTATCACCTGGGCAACAGTTGCAAAAGTTGGGGTTGCATTTGAGTGTGTATACTCCTTTCTGGAAGATACTGGTGAGCTGTATTGAAGCTTAGGTAGAACACAAAGTTGTCCCACAGTCCACATTCCTTCAGAGCACCTGCCCTAGTCTCTATATTTGTGGTGAACCTGAAGCATACTCTTCAGACTGAAGCTACATGATAAATGAATAGGCCTTTTTCACAGGAAGACTGGAAGTATGTTTTAGTTTGCTTTCTTTGTCATTACCTGGGAGCGATAGACTGGTGAGAATTATCTTTGCAATTGTTACATTTCCAAGGGGCTAAGGTATGCAAGCCATCTTGGCCACCAGAGCTAGTTGATAAAACAGAATCCACTCTGTGGTCTGCATTTGCCTACTGGCTTTAAAAAGTTAATTGGAGAGTTCAGGGGTAAGTCATGCTTACTGGTTTTATCAAGGCCTCAGATGAGCTCATGAAGCACATACATCCACCAGTTTTGGGAGGGCAGGGGGAGAACATAGGAACCATGTGCACCTTCCATCTTTGGAAGGGCACCTGGAGAGTACACAAACTGTGAGGGTCTGCTGGCTTTGACAGGGAAGCTAGAGAGCACAAGAGTAGGTCATGTCCACCAGCTTTAGCAGGACAGAGGGAGAATGCAAGAACTGTGATAATTTGATTTTTATCTTTCATTTTATTAATATCTATCATATTTATTACTTTGTGTATATTGAACCATCCTTTCATCTTATGTATGAATCTCATTTGATCAAGATGTATGATACTCGTGTTGTAGAATTCAGTTTGCTAGTATTTTGTGGGCAATTATTGCACCTACATCATCAGGTATATTATCATATAGATTTTTTCTTTGTATTGTCTTTTTTTTAAGATTTTATTTATTTATTTGAGAGAAAGGGTGAGTGAGAGAACACATGAGCAGGGGCTCAGGGAGAGGGAGAAGCAGAATCCCTTGCTGAGCAGGGACCCTAACACAGGGCTCAATCCCAGGACCCTGGGATCATGACCTGAGGCAAAGGCAGACGCTTAACCAACTAACCTACCCAGGTGCCCCTCCTAGTATTGCCTTATCTGGCTTTGGTATCAGGGTAATACTGGTCTCAAAAAATAAGTTTAGAGGTGTTCTCCCCTCTTCATTATTTTAAAAGGATTTAAGAAGAATTAGCATTACTTTGTTTGTAATAGATCCATATAATCATGGATTTATTTCTGGGCTCTTTATTCTGTTCTATTAATCTACATGTCTATGTTTGGTCCAGTGTCATGCTTTTAAAAAAATAATTTTAATTCCAGTATAGTTAACATACAGTGTTATATTAGTTTCAGGAGTAAAATATAGTGATTCAACAATTCTATACATTACTCAGTGCTCATCATGACAAGTGTACTGTTAATCTTCTTCACCTATTTCACCCATCCTCCCACCCACCTCCAGTCAGTAACCACCAGTTTGTTCTCAACAATTAAGAGTCTGTTTTTGGTTTGTCTCCTACTTTGTTTATTTGTTTTGTTTTTAAATTCACATATGAGTGAAATCATATGATATTTGTCTTTCTCTGACTGATTTATTTCACTTAGCATTTTAGTCTCTATATCCACCATGTTGTTGCAAATGGCAAGATTTCATTCTCTTATATGGCTCAGTAATATTCCATTACACACACACACACTATGTATATATGTGTATATATATATATGTATTTCACATCTTCCTTATCCATTCATCTATCAATGGACGCTAAGGATGTTATAATTTGGCTACAATAAATAATGCTGTAATAAACATAAGGGTGCATATAGCCCTTTGAATTAGTGTGTGTGTGTGTGTGTGTGTGTGTGTGTGTGTGTGTGTGTGTTTGGGTTTTGTTTGTTTCTTTGGCATTTTTTTTTTTTAGTAAATACTCAGTAGTATGATTACTGGATCATAGAGTACTTTTATTTTTAACTTTTTGAGGAAATTCTGCAGTTTTCCACAGTGTCTGCACCAGTTTGCCTTCCCATCAACTGTGCAAAGGGGATACTTTTTCTCCACATTCTGGCCAACACTTGTTATTTCTCTGTTTTTGACTTTAAGAATTCGATTGAATGTGAGGTGATATCTATTGTGGTTTTGATTTTGATTTGTATTTCCCTGATGCTGAGTGAGGTAGAACATTTTTTCATGTGTCTGTTGGCCTTCTGGTCTCTTCTTTGAAGAAATGATTGCTCATGTCTTCTGCCCATTTTTAAATTGGAATATTTGTTTTTTGGGTATTGAGTTTTATAAGTTCTTTATATATTTTGGATACCAACCTATTATTAAACATGCCACTTACAAATATCTTCTTCCATTTGGTAGGCTGTCTTTTAGCTTTATTGATTGTTTCCTTTGTTATGCATAAACTATTTATTTTCATGTAGTCCCAATAGTTTATTTTTGCTTTGACTTCCTTTGCCTCAGGGGACATTTCTAGACAGTTGTTTCTATAACCAATCTCAGAGAAATTACTGCCTGTGCTTTTTTCCAGGATTTTTGTGGTTTCAGCTCTCACACTTAGGTATTTAATCTATTGAGTTTGTTTTTGTGTTTGGTGTAAGAAAGTGGTCCACTTTCATTCTTTTGCATGAAGATGTCCAGTTTTCCCAACACCATTTGTTGAAGAGACCACCTTTTCCCCATTGGATAGTCTTCCTTCTTTAGTCAAAGATTAATTTACCATATAATTGTAGGTGTATTTCTGAGTTTTCTATTCTGTTCCATTTTATCTATGTGTCTATTTTTGTGTCAGTACCATACTGTTTTGATTGTTACAATTTTGTAGTATAACTTGAAATCTGAAATTGTGATGCGTCCAGTTTTGTTTGTCTTTTTCAAGATTGCTTTGGCTATTTGGGGGTGTGTTGTGGTTCTATAAAACTTTAGGATTGTTTGTTCTAGTTAAAAAATGCTGTTGGCATCAAGGAAATTCAAATCAAAACCACACTGAGATACCACCTTACGCCAGTTAGAATGGCAAAAATAGACAAGGCAAGAAACAACAATTGTTGGAGAGGATGTGGAGAAAGGGGATCCCTCCTACATTGTTGGTGGGAATGCAAGTTGGTCCAGCCACTCTGGAAAACCGTGTGGAGGTCCCTTAAAAAGTTAAAAATTGAGCTACCCTATGATCCAGTCATTGCACTACTGGGTGTTTACCCCAAAGATACAGACGTAGTGAAGAGAAGGGCCATATGCACCCCAATGTTCATAGCAGCAATGTCCACAATAGCTAAATCGTGGAAGGAGCCAAGATGCCCTGCAACAGATGACTGGATTAAGAAGTTGTGGTCCATATATACAATGGAATATTACTCAGCAATCAGAAAGAATGAGTTCTCAACATTTGCTACAACATGGACGGCACTGGAGGAGATAATGCTTAGTGAAATAAGTCAAGCAGAGAAAGACAACTATCATATGATTTCTCTCATCTATGGAACATAAGAACTAGAATGATCAGTAGGGGAAGAAAGGGATAAAGAAAGGGGGGGTAATCAGAAGGGGGAATGAAACATGAGAGACTATGGACTATGAGAAACAAACTGAGGGCTACAGAGGGGAGGGGGGTGGGGGAATGGGATAGACCGGTGATGGGTAGTAAGGAGGGCACATATTGCATGGTGCACTGGGTGTTATACACAACTAATGAATCTTCGAGCCTTACATCGAAAACCGGGGATGTACTGTATGGTGACTAACATAATATAATAAAAAATCATTATTAATAAAAATAAATAAATAAAAAAAAATAAAAAAAAAATAAAAAATGCTGTTGGTATTTTGAAGGATATTGCATTAAATGTGTAGATTACTTTGGGTGGTATGTACGTTTAAAAAATATTTGTTCTTTCATTTCATGAGCACGGAGTTATCTTTCCATTTGCTTCTGTTGTCTTCAATTTCTTTCACCAGTGTTTTACACTTTTCAGAGTATGGGAATTTCACCTCCTTGCTTAGGGTTATTCGTAGGTATTTTATTTTTTTAGTGCAGTTGTAAAAGGGATTATTTTCTTAATTTTGTTGTCCACTCCTTCATTATTACTGTAAAGAAATGCAACAGATTTTCCCCATTTAGAACAAAATGAGCTGTGGATTTTTCATATATGGCCTTATTATGTTGAGGTACGTTACCTGTAAATCTATTTTATTGAGGTATTTTATCATGAATGAATATTGACCTCTGTCAAATGTTTTTTCTGCTTCTAATAAAATGATCATATGTTTCTTATTCTTTCTCTTATTGATGTGATTGATTTACAAATATTGGATGATCCTTGCAATGCAGGAATAAATCCCACATAATCATGGTGAATGATTTTTTTTTAATGTACTGTTGGGTTAAGTTTGGTAGTATTTCATTCAGAATTTCTGCATCAGGGATATTGGCTTGTAGTTCTCTTTTTTAGTGGAGTCTTTATCTGGTTTTGGTGTCAGGGTAATGCTGGCCTTATAGAGTGAATTTGGGAATTTCCTTTTCTTTCTTTCTTTCTTTCTTTCTTTCTTTCTTTCTTTCTTTCTTTCTTTTTGGAATAGGTTGAGAATAGGTATGAACTCTTTTTAAATGTTTGGTAGAATTCATGTGTGAATTTTCTGGCCCTGGACTTTTGTTTCAAGGAAGTTTTTTTTTTTAATGCTTTTTATTATACTATGTTAGTCACCATACAGTACATCTCCGGTTTCTGATGTAACGTTCGATGATTCATTAGTTGCATATAACACCCAGTGCACCCATGCAATACGTGCCCTCCTTACTACCCATCACCAGTCTATCCCATTCCCCCACCCACCTCCCCTCTGAGGCCCCCAGTTTGTTTCTCATAGTCCATAGTCTCTCATGCTTCATTCCCCCTTCTGATCACCCCCCCTTCTTTATCCCTTTCTTCGCCTACCAATCTTCCCAGTTCTTATGTTCCATAGATGAGAGAAATCATGATAATTGTCTTTCTCTGCCTGACTTATTTCACTTAGCATTATCTCCTGCAGTGCCATCCATGTTGCAGCAAATGTTGAGAACTCGTTCTTTCTGATAGCTGAGTAATATTCCATTGTATATATGGACCACAACTTCTTAATCCAGTCATCTGTTGAAGGGCATCTCAAGGAAGTTTTTTGATTACTGATTTAATTTCTTTGCTAGTTATTGGTCTGTTCATGTTTTCTATTTCTTCCTGTTTCACTTTTGGTAATTTATATGTTTGTAGCAAGTTATCCATTTCTTCCAGGTTGTCCAATTTGTTGGCATATAGTTTGTCCTAATATTCTTATAATTGTTCGTACTTCTGTGGTGCTGGTTGTCATTTCTCTTCTCTCCTTTGTGATTTTATTTATTTAAGTCCTTTCTCTTTTCTTTTAGATGAGTCTGGTGAGAGCTCTATCAATTTTGCTAATTTTTTCAAAGATCCAGCTCCTGGTTTCATTGATATGTTCTGTGTTTTTTGTTTTGTTTTGTTTTAGTTTCTATAAAATTTATTCCAGCTTAATCTTCCTTATTTCCTTCCTTCTGCTGGCATTAGGCTTTGTTTGTTGTTGTTTTTCTAGCTCTTTAGTTGTAAGGTTAGGTTGTTTAATTGAGATTTTTCATGCTTGTCAAGGTAGGCCTGTATTGCTAAGACCAAATTTGCTGCATCCCAGTGGTTTTGGACCATATATGAAAATTCCCACAGGTAATATCATTGTGAATAGAGAAAAAATGAGAGCATTTCCTCAGTAGTCAGGAACAAGTCAGGGATTCCAGTCTTGCCACTGTTATGTAACATAGAACTGGAAGTTGTAGCCCCAACAATCACACAACAAAAAGAAATAAAAAGCAACAAAATCAACAAGGAAGAAGTAAAACTTCCACTATTTGCAAAAGATGTGATACTTTATATAGGAACCCTAAGGAGTCCATCAAAAAGCTGATAGAATTGATACACGAATTCAGTAAAGTCACAGGATATAAAATCAATGTACAGAAATTTGTTGCATTTCTATACACCAATAGTGAGGCAGCAGAAAAAGAAATCAAGGAATCAATCCAATTTACAATTAGAGCAAAAGTCATAAGATACCTAGGAATAAACCTAACCAAAGGAGGTAAAATACCTGTACTCTAAAAACTATAAAATTCTGATGAAAGAAATTAAAGATGACACAGAGAAATGGAAAAACATTCCATGCTCATGGATTAGAAGAATAAATGTTTTTAAAATGTCTATACTACCCAAAGCAATCTACATATTTAACACAATCTCTATCAAAATACCAATAGCATTTTTCACAAAATTAGAACAAACAATTTTAAAATTTTCATGGAACCACAAAAGACCCTAAAATGGCAAAGCAACCATGGAAAAGAAAAGCAAAAATGGAGGCATCATAATTTCTGACTTCAAGTTATATTACAAAGCTTTAGTGATCAAAACAGTATGGTACTGACACAAAAATAGAGATCAATGGAACAGAGTAGAATACCCAGAAATGAAAGCACAACTATACGGGCAACTAAACTTCAACAAAGCAGGAAAGAATATCTGAATGGATAAAGACAGTCTTTTAAACAATTAGTGTTGGGGAAACTGGACAGCAGCATGCACAATAATGAAACTTGACCATTTTCTTTTTTTTAAAGATTTTATTTATTTATATGATAGAGAGAGAGAGAGAGAGCACAAGCAGGGGGAGCAGTGGGCAGAGGGAGAGGGAGAAGCAGGCTCCCTGCTGAGCAGGGAGCCCATTGCGGGGCTCAATCCCAGTACCCTGGAATCATAACCTGAGCTGAAGGCAGATGCTTAACCGACTGAGACACCAAGGTGCCTCATGGTGAATGATTTTTTTAAATGTATTGTTGGATTCAGTTTACTAATGTTCTGTTGAGGATTTTTTCATCTACGCTTATCAGAGATACTGGTCTGTAGTTCTCTTTCATTGTATATTTAGCTGGTTTGGGTATCAGGGTAATGATGGCCTCATAGATACATTTGGAAGCTTTCCTTCCCCTTCTATTTTTTGGGATAGTTTGAGAAGAGTAAGTATTAACTCTTCTTTGTTTGGTAGAATTCACCTGTGAAGGCATCTGGTCCTGGAGTTTAGTTTGTTGGGAATTTTTTGATTACCGATTCAAGTTCATTCCTGGTCATTGATTTGTTCCAATTTTCTGTTTATCCCTGATTCAGTTTGGGGATTTTATGTGATTCTAGGAATTTATCCTTTTCTTGTAGCTTATCCAATTTGTTGGCATATAATTTTTCATAATATTCTCTTATATTCCTTTGTATTTCTGTGGTGTCAATTTTTAATTTCTCCTTCATTTCTGATTTTGTTCATTTGAGTCTTCTCTCTCTCTCTCTCTCTCTCTCAGTAAGTCTGCTAAAGGTTTTTCAATTTTGTTGACCTTTCAGAACATACTCCTGGTTTCAGTGATCTCTTCTATTGTGTTTTTTAAGTTTTTGTATATCATTTATTTCGGCTCTACTTTTTATTATTTTCTTCCTTCTTTTTTTGTTGTTGTTCCTCTTTTTCTAGCTCCTTTAGGTGTAAGGTTAAGATTGTTTATCTGAGATTTTTCTTGTATCTTCAGGTAGGCCTGTATTACTATAATCTTCCCTCTTTTTTGTGTGTGTTCTCCAAATTTTTATTTAAATTCCAGTTAGTTAACATAAAGTATAATATTAGTACCAGGTGTAGAATTTAGTCATTCAACATGTGCACATAACACCCGGTGCTCATCACAAGTGACCTCCTCTATACCCATCACCTATTTAACCTATCCCCCACTCACACCCCCTCCAGTAACCATCAGTTTTTTCTTTATAGTTAACAGTCTGTTTCTTAGTTGCGCCCCCCATGTTCATTTGTTCTGTCTCTTAAATTCCACGTATGAGTGAAATCATGGTATTTATCTTTCTCTGACTGACTTATTTTCCTTCCATAATACTTTCTAGCTCCATTCATATCATTGCAAATGGAAAGACTTCATTCTTTTTATGTCTGAGTAATATTCCATTACATATATATCACTTCTTCTTTATCCATTCATCAGTCCATGGACACTTGGGATCTTTCTATAATTTGACTATTATTGATAATGCTGCTATAGACATCAGGCTGCATATATCCCTTTGAATCAGTATTTTTATAGCCTTTGGATAAATACCTAGCAGTGCAATTGCTGGGTCATAATGTAGTTTTATTTTCAACTCCATACTGTTTTCCACAGTGACTGCACCAGTTTGCATTCTATCAATAGTGTGAGAGGATTCCCTTTTCTCTGCATGATCACCAACAACTGTTGTTTCTTGTGTCATTCATTTTAGCCATTCTGCCTAGTGTGAGGTGGATGTCTCGTTATAGTTTCGATTTGTATTTCCTTGATGATGAGTGATGTTGAACATCTATTCATGTTTCTATTTGCCATATCTGTGTCTTTTATGGAAAAATTCAAGTAGTCTGCCCATTTTAACTATATTATTTTTTTGTTGGGTGTTCATTTTTCAAAGTTCTTTATAGATTTTTTTATTTTATTATTTTATAATAATTTTTATTATGTTATGTTAGTCACCATACAGTATATCCTTAGTTTTTGATGTAATGTTCCATGATTCATTATTTGTGTATAGCATCCAGTGCACCATGCAATAGATTTTTTATGCTAACCCTTCATCAGATATGTCATTTGCAAATACCTTCTCAAATTCAGAAGGTGCTTTTTAGTTTTGTTGATTGTTTTCTTCACTGTGCAGAAGATTTTATTATGATGGAGTCCCAACGGTTCATTTTTGCTTTTGTTTCCCTTGCCTCCAGAGACATATTAAGTAAAAAGTTGCTATGGCCAATGTCAAAGAGATTGCTGCCTATGTTCTCTAGAATTTTGATGGTTTCCTGTCTCACATTTAAGTCTTTCATCCATTTTAAATTTATTTCTGTGTATGCTGTAAGAACGTTGTCCAGTTTCATTCTTCTGCATGTGGCTGTCCAGTTTACACACCATTTGTTGGGAAAAGAGACTTTTTTCCATTGGATATTCTTTCCTGTTTTGTTGAAGATTAGTTGATCATGTAACTGTAGGTTTGGTTCTGGGTTTCCTATTCTGTTCCATTCATCCATGTGTCTGTCTTTGTGCCAGTAGCATACTGTCTTTATCACTGCAGCTTGAAGTCCAGAATTGTGATGCCTCCAGCTGTGACTTTCTGTTTTAGTATTACTTTTGCTATTCTGGGTCTTTGTGGTTCCATGCAAATTTTAGGATGGTTTGTTGTAGCTCTGTGAAAAATGCTGGTATTTTGATAGGGATTGCATTAAATGTGCAGATTGCTTTGGGTAATAGAGTCATTTTCACAATCATTAGACTCCCAGTACTATGCTAAATAACAGTGATGAGAGTGGACTTCCCTATTCCCTCCATCCTTATTTTGTTCGGGGCTTTTTTTTTTTATCATGAATGGATGATGTACTTTATCAAATACTTTTTCTGCATGTATTGAATGGATCATATGGTTAATATCCTCTCTTTTATTAATGTAGTGTATCATGCTGATTGAATTTTGAATACTGAAACACACTTGCAACCCAGGAATTAATCCCACTTGATAATGGTAAATAATTCTTTTAAAGTATTTTTGGGTTCAATTATTTTAGTATCATGTTGAGAAGTTTTGCATCCATATCCATCAACAATATTGGACGGTAGTTCTCTTTTCTATTGAAGTCTTTGTCTGGTTTTGGAATCAGGGTAATGCTGGCCTCATGGAATGAATTTGGAAGTTTTCCTTCCATTTCTTTTTTTTTTTAACTTGAAAGGAATAACTATTAAGTCTTCTTTAAATATATGGTAGAATTCATGTGTGAAGAATTCTGGCCAGGGCTTTTCTTTGTTGAGAGATTTTTGATTACTGATTCAGTTTCTTTGCTTGTTATCAGTCTGTTTAAGTTTTCTATTTCTTCCTGTTTTACTTTTCTAGTTTATAAATTTTTAGGAATTTATCAATTTTTTCTAGGTTCTCCTATTTGTTGGCATATATTTTTTCATCATATTCGCTTATAATTGTACGTATTTCTGAGATGTTGTTTGCTATTTCTTCTCTCTCATTTGTGATTTTATTTATTTTGGTTCTTTCTCTTTTCTTGTTGATGAGTTTAGCTAGGGGTTTATCAATGATATATATATTTTTTCAAAGATCCAGCTCCTGCTTTCATTGATATTTTCTATTTTTTTAAATTTCTATATCCTTTATTTCTACTCTCATTTTTATTATTTCCCTTCATGTACTGACTTCAGTCTTCATTTGTTGTTCTTTTCCTAGCTCCTTTAGGTATAAAGTTATGTTTTTTATTTGAGATTTTTCTTGCTTGTTGAAGTAGGCTGGTATTTCTATATTCTTCCCTCTTATGACTGCTTTTGCCACATCCCAAACATTTTGGACTGTTGTGTTTTCATTTTCATTTGTTTTATGTATTTTTTAATTTCTTCTTTGATTTCCTGGTTGACCCGTTCATTCTTTAGTAGCCTGTTGTTTAACCTCAACATATTTGTGGTGTTTCCAATTTTTTTCTTGTAGTTTACTTCAAGTTTCATAGCGTTCTGGTGAGTAAATATGCATTGTATGATCTCATTCTTTTTGTGCTTGTTGAGGCCTGATTTGTGACCTAGTATGTGATTTATTCTGGAGAATGTCCCGTGAGCACTTGAAAAGAATGTGTATTCTGCTGCTTTGGGATGAAATTTTCTGAATGTGTCTGTTAAGCCCATCTGGATCAGGGTGTCATTCAATGCCGTTGTTTCCTTGTTGATTTTCAGCTTAGATGATGTGCCCATTGTTGTAAGTGGAGCGTTCAAGTCCTCTACTATTATTGTATTATTATCAATAAGTTCTCTTATGTTTCTTATTCTCCTATATATTTGGGTGCTCCTATGTTGGGGGCATAAATATATATAATTGTTAGATCTTCTTGTTGGATAGCCCCCTTTATGATGATATAAATCCCTTCTTTTCTCTTGTTGTGCAGTCTTTGGTTTAAAATCTAATTTGTTTCGGGATGCCTGGCTTGCTCTGTCCATAGAGCATGCAACTCTTGATCTCATATAGTGAGTTCAACTCCCATGTTGTGTCTGGAGTCTACTTAAGAAAAAAAATCTATTTTGATGTAATTATTGCTACAGTGCCTTTCTTTTGACTTCCATTTACATTATAAGTGTTTCTCCACCTCCTTGGTTTCTATCTGCAGGCATCTTTAGGTATAAAATGAGTCTCTCGTAGACAGCATATAGATGGGTCTTGTTTTTTAATCTCTTCTGGCACCCTATGTCATTTGATTAGAGCATTTAGTCCATTTACATTCACCGTAATTATTGATTGATATGTATTTATTGCCATTTTATTACTTGTTTTGTCATTGTTTCTGGAGATTTTCTCTGATCCTTTCTTGTCTTTGTCACTTTGGTCTTTCCTTCCCACTTGAAGAGTCCCCTTTAATATTTCTTACAGGGTTGGTTTAGTGGTTACAAACTCTTTTATATTTTGTTTGTCTAGGAAACTATCTCTCCTTCTATTCTGGATGATAGAAAGCCTTGCTAGATAGAGTATTCTTGGCTGCAGATTATTCCCATTCAGCACTTCAAATATATCATGTCACTCATTCTGGCTTGCCAAGGTTCTGTGGAAACACATGCAGCTATCTTTATAGGTCTTCCCTTGTAAGTTAGGATCTTTTTTTGCTGCTTTTAGGATTTTTTCTTTATCACTATATTTTGCAAATTTAACTATAATATGTCTTGGCATTGGCCTGCTTTTGTTTATTTTGATGGGAGTTCTCTGTGCCTCCTGGAACTGGATGCCTGTTTACTTCCCCAGGTTAGGGAGGTTTTCAGCAACTATTTCTTCAGATAAACATTCTATCCTGTCTTGTCTTCATCTGGGACTCCTATGATAGGAATACTATTATGTTCCATGAATACTAATGAGTTCCCTACATCTGTTCTCATGATCCATAAATCCTCTATTTTGTCTAGCTTCATTATTTTCCATTATTCTATCTTCTATATCATTTATTCATTCCTGTGCCTTTTACATCCTTCTGGTAATTACAGCTACCTTGTTTTGAATCTCAGTTATTGTACTGCTTATTTTTGTATTGCTCCTTTTTGTATTGTATTGCTCATGATTGTTTTTTTAGTTCTTTTGTCTCTGTGGTATGGGTTTCCCTGATGTCCTCTATGCTTTTCTCAATCCCAGCAAGTATCCTTATGATTGTTCCTTTAAATCTCCATCAGGTATATTAATTATCTCTTTTGATTAGATCTCTGGCTGTGACCTTTTCTTTTTCCTTATTTTGGGATGAATTCCTCTGTCTTGGCATTTTTGTCTAAGTCTCTGTCTTCTTCTGTGTGTAATAAAAGTCTATTCTGTTTCCTCCTTCTAAGAGAAAGGCTTTATAAAGAACATTTCATGTAGTATCCAGAGCCTAGTTCCTCAGGGACTGTCTCTGGTGTGTGCTGCACATATTCTGCTGCTGTGTTTTTCTAGCTTATACTTCAAGCCATTCATGTGCAGAAGCTCTCCTTGTCTGCAGTGGGCAGTGTTTGGACCTTGGCCGGAGTGTGGGGAGTTTTAACTAGGTGTGCTCTGGTCTGTTAAATGAGACCTGATGCCATGCTGGGACTGAGGCAAGCATGACTAGAAAGGGCAGTTCTACCTGAATGTGGGGGGTCAGGACTTGGTGTAAGCAAGTTAGGTAGTGAGTGTTGGTGCTGCAATGGTTCCCACAGGTGGCCCTGAGGTTATAATGAGGGGCAGGGGAGAGAAATGGTACCAGCCAGTTCCTTTGTCCCTAGAGAGTGGTCTCCTGCTTGCTGCTCTCAGGGAAGCACTCCCAGTAAAGAAAGTAATTTCACCTTGTGTGTCCCAGGCATTTTTCAGATCACCATTTTCACATTGTCTGTTCCCGTTGCTTGTCTGCCTGGAGCAGTGCAGTGCACTTTAGGCTCTATCTCAGCCAAGCCTTCTGACTTTTAAAACTCCATACTTTAGGGTCATGCTGTGGTGGGGGCCTGCACTGGTCTTCTGGGGAAGGGACTCACCACAATCAGAGGGATGCAGATTTGACTTAGAAGGGCAGTCACACCAGAGTGCAGGGTTGTGGAATTTGGAGCAAGTAGGCTAAACAGCCAGTGTTAGGGTTAGCTGCTCTCAGCAGGTATCTCTGCACCTACCCTGAGGGTCAGAGGAAGGAAATGTCTCCCACTGGTTATTTTGTCCCCAGAGAGGCATCTGTGAACACCACCTTGCACAGATGCACTCCAAGAAGTAAGAACAGTCTCTCCCCCATGTGCTTTGTGTGATTCTCAGACCACGCTGTCTGCACTCTGATTGTTTGCATGCCTTGTCTCTAAGAGTAGGATAGTGCCCTTAGGGCTTTATCTTAGCCAAGCCCACCTACCTTTAAAACTCCATACTTTGTGCCCCACTGGTTGCAAAAACTCATGAAAAAGCCCCTCTTGTTTTCCCAGCTAATGGCTTTGGAGTAGTGTTCCCCTTGTGCATTTGTTTGTGAACTCCTCTCTCTTACCTTTCTCCCTCCCCTTGGCAGCACCAACAAATTCTCCCCCAAACCACATCTCTGCACTTACTACCTTCTTCAATGTGGCTTTTTCTCTCCTCTAGTTGTGCAGTTTGTTCTGTCAGTCCTCAGGTCAATTTCTTGAGTATTCAGAATGATTTGATTGTTATCCCATTGTGTTGGAGAAAGGGGACAAGTCTAGGGTCCTCCTACTATGCTGCCATCTTAGCTCCTCCCCCTTACAGTGTTAATTTTCCCATTAAATCAACTTTTGGTGAATCTCAAGTTTTTGGACTGTTGTTTTCATTTTTATTTTTCTCCATGTATATTTTTAATTCCTCTTTGATTTCTTAGTTGAACCACTCATTCTTTATAAAATGTTATTTTACTTCCATGTATTTGTTTTCTTTTTAGGTTTTCTTCATGTGGTTAATTTCTAGTTTCATAGTAGTGTGCTTAGAACAGATTCATGGTATGACTTTGACCTTTTCAAATTTGTTGAGACTTATTTTGTGACCTAATATGTGATCTGTTGCGGACAACGCTTCAATGTGCACTTGAAATAATATATATTCTGCTGTTTTAAGATGGAATGTTCTCAACATATCTGTTAGATCCATCATGCCAATATGTCATTCAAAGCCACTGTTTCCTTGTTGATTTTCTACTTGGATCATCTATTTGTTAATGTAAGTGGGGTGTTAAAGTCTCCTACTATTATCATATTAATATCAATTACTTCTTTATGTTTGTTATTAGCTCCTTTATGTTTTTGGGTGATCCTATGTTGGGTACATAATATTTACAATTGTTTTATCTTCTTGTATTGTTCCTGTTATGATTATATAGTGCCTTCTTTCATTTCTTATTACAAACTTTTTTAAAAAGTGTATTTTGTCTGATATAAGTATTGTTACCCTGGTTTTCTTTTCACACCTATTTGCATGATGCTTTCCCATCCCTTTCTTTCCAATTTGTACGTGTCTGTAGGTCTGCATTCAGTCTCTTATAGGCAGCATACATATGGGTCTCGCTTTTTTATCCATTCCATCACACTATGTCTTTTGATTGGAATGTTTAGTCCATTTTCATTCAATATAATTATTGATAGGTATGTACTTATTGCCATCTTGTTGCTTATTTTACGGTTGTTTTTGTAGTTCTTCCCTGTTGCTTTCTTCTCTTGCTCTCTTTTCTCACAGTTTACTGGTTTCTTTAGCAATGCACTTGGAGACCTCTCTATATTTTGCTTATCTATTGCTGTCTTTTGATTTGTGATTACCATCAAGTTTGTGTATAACATATTATACATATATAAGTTTATATTATGTTGATGGCAACTTAAGTTTGAACACATTTTTACTCCTCTCCTCCCCATATTTTATGTACATGGTGTTATACAGTACATCCCTTTAGTTCATGATTCCCTTGACTGATTTTTATAGATATACTTATTTTTATTGCTTTTCTGCTTCCTACTTTTCTTAGTCAAACATATGGTCTTTTCTTTCCACCCAAATAAGACCTTTAACATTTTTTATAGGGTTGCTGGTGGTCATGAATTTCTTTAACTTTTGTTTGAGAAACTCTTTATTGCTTCTTTTATTCTGAATGATAGCATTCCTTGATAGTGTATTTTTGGTTCCAAGTTGTGTTTTTTTTTATTTTAATTTCAGCACTTTGAATATATTATGACTCAACCTTTTAGCCTGCAAAGTTTCTCCTGAAAAGTCACTTTGTACCCTTATGGGGTTTCATTTATATATAATTGCTTTCTTTTCATGTGTTGCTTTTAAAATTCCCTCTTTATCACTAGGTTTTGCCATTTTTATTACTATATATTTTGGTGTGGACCTGATTTGGTTGATTTTGCTGGGGGCTCTCTGTGCCTCCTGGATCTGAATTTCTGTTTCCTTCTCCAGACATGGGAAGTTTTCAGCTATTATTTCTTTAAATATATATTCTTCCCCCCTTTTCTCTCTTCTTCTGGGATTCTTATAATGCAAATATTATGCTCGATGGTGACACTGAGTTCCCCAAGTGTATTTTCATTTATTTTTTTCTCTTTCCTGTTCAGCTTCATTATTTTCCATTAATCTGTCCTCCATGTTACTGATCCATTCTTCTGCTTCCTCTAAGATACAATTTATTCCATCTGGTGTATTTTAATGTTGGTTATTGAGTTCCTCATCTCTAATTGGTTCTTTTTTTTTCCTATCTCTTCATTTAGGGTCTCACTCAGGTCCTCCAATCTTTTCTCAAGTCCAGTAAGTATTTTATGGCCATTACTTTAAATTCCATATCAGGCATATTATTTATCTCCCTTTTACTTAGGTCACTTGCTGTGAGTTTGCCCCATTCTTTCACTTGGGACATATTCCTCATCTCCTTGTTTTGTGTAACTCTTTGTGTCTGTTTTTACATGTTAGGAAAGTCAACTGTGTCTCCTGCCCTTGAGAGTAGTGGCCTTATGATGAAGAGGTCCTGTAGTACTCTGCAGTGCCCTGTTCACCGTTCACCAGAACCTGGCTCTTCAGTGGTGTCACCCATGTGTTGCACATGCCCTGCCATTGTGGCTGAATAGCTTTTGTCTTTAGTCCACTTCTCTGAAATGTCTGCCCTATGAGCAGGGTTTGGTCTCTCTGTATTTAGTGTCCCTGTCTGGGGCCACTTTGAGCTTGAGTTAAGTCAGACCAGGAATTTGCCAGAAATGCAATACCACTGAAGTATCAGGCACTTTTCCTGTGTTGTCACCTGAGAAGCTTTTGTTGGTGGTAGGGCATTCTGTTAGACCAGCTATCTTCCTCCAGCTCACTAATAGGGTATAGCTAGACTTCTGTATGTGGCTATCTTCTCCTCTCCCTGAGGCAAGAGTCACTTTGGAGTGGTGCTACCCCCTGTCAGGGCTGCTTGCATAGTGCCAGTCTTGTAGCATCTCTTTGTATGGGCTCTGGTGAAGGACATATTGAAGCATACAGGTACATAGGAGAAAAAATATGGGGTTTGGGCACCTCATGTTAGCAAGGTTTGTATATGAATGCTGTGGGAAGGGACCAGGAACAGAGACTGTACTAGAGGTAGCATCTCTGAAGGACAACACAGAGGTGGGATGCATTTTTAGCAAGTTAGGTACTTGAGTGCTGGGGCAAAGCTGGTTTCTGAGGGTGTTTGTGTGTCTAGGCTGGGGAGGTATGGGAGGGAAAAGGTGCCCACCAGCTCCTTTGTTGCTGAAGAAGTCTCCCAATGATCTTTGCCCCTTGCTCTGAGATTAGTTAACAAATCTTTCTCTTGTATACCCCAGGCATTTTTCAAACTACTGCTTCTATGCTGTATCCCTATGGGGCTGTTTGTTATGCTCTCTTTAAGGGTGAGGATTCAGTTTCCTCTCACCTTCCTTGCTGTCCCAGAGTGGAGCCTGTTAATTTTTTAGGTTCTAAGTTCTAAGCCCATCTTATTGTAAGAACTCATGAAAATCGGCCCCTCTGATTTTCTGTGGGGCCTGAGGTGAGATCAGTCCTGAGGTGTGATTATCTTTTTTTCCCCTTCTTTGCACCTGGTTGTGGGGGGTCCCTCTTTTCTACAGACAGTTCCATGTGTCCATTTATCTTCTGACTGTGCTTCCAACCTTGCTACCCTCTTCATTGTGGCCTCTTCTCTACATTTAGCTGTGGAGAGTCTGTTTTGTCACTCTTCAGGTCATTTTCTGGGTTATTTACATGGATGAAGGTGTTACCTAGTTGTAGTCATTGGACATGGTGAGTTTAGCATCTTCCTACTCTGCCATCTTCCCTAGAATGTTACCATACTGTTTTGATTACTACAGGTTTGTAATATATTTTGAAATCTTGCATTGATACCTTCAGCTTTGTTTTTGTTTTTTGGGTTTTTTTTTCAAGATTGCTTTGGCTATATAGGGTCATTTGTGGTTCCATACAAATTTAGTATTATTTGTTCTAGTATTATGAAAAACACTGTTGGTGTTTTGACAGAGATTGTATTGGATCAGTAGATTGCTTTGTGTAATATGGACATTTAAACAATATTAGTTTTTCCAATCCATTAGCATGGTATATATTTTCGTTTGTTTGTTTCATCTTTAATTCCTTTAATGAATATTTTATAGCTTTCAGAACACAGGTCTTTTATATCTTTGGTTAAGTTTATTCCTAGCTATTTTAGTATTTTTTCGGTGCATCTGTAACCATTAAAACCACCTGGCCCTGGTATTTTCCCTGATGGGAAGTTTATGATTAGTGATTCAATATCCTTACGCTTTATTCATCTGTTCAGAGTTTCAATTTCATGGCTCATTTTTGGTAGGTTGAATGTTCTAAGAATTTACCATTTCTTCCAGGTTTTCTATTTTGTAAGTATATAATTATTCAAAGAAATTATCTATGATTCTTTGTATTTCTGTGATATCAGTTGTAATTACTCCTCTTTCTTTTCTGTTTTTATTTATTTACAGTTTTTCCTTAGTCAAGCTCAAAGTTTTTAAATTTTGCTTATCTTTTCAAAAACACAACTCTTACTTGTATTTATCTTTATTAATTTTCTGTTTCTATTTCATTTATTTTTGCACTTATCTTTGCTATTTTCTTGTGTCTGCTAGCTCTGTGCTAAATTTCTTCTTTTTCTAGTTCTTGAGGAATATAGTTACATTGTTTATTTGAGATCTTTCTCTTTTCTTCTTGATGTGTGCATTTATTGCTATAAAATTCCTCTTCTGTTATCACCCAGAGGGGAACTTGCACACACATCTCATGCTTTGTTTTGGTTTTTGGTTTGCCACCCAGTATATGTCCCTTGATATGCTTGGTGATGAATAAGGCTTCCATTCATGTGTTCTATAGGAGTTTAACAGATAGAGAGGCGTTTCATGTCCATCTATTTTCCCCTGGGCACAACACAAACAGCAGACTGAAATACACACCAGCTCTTTCTGTGAAAAATGCCTATTTTCTGAATTCAGAGTTTTGGCCTAAAAAGCAGGATACTGGATTGGCACACATCTAGGACCTTCCTGAGGTGCTCTCTCTTGGGGAAGTGGCTGGTAGATCCCATCTTTTTCTATCATTCTGCCTCAATTAAGACCCTTGGTATCTTCTGAAAAGGAACTTCTAACCTCATCTTGTACCCTAATTTTGGGGGTTGCTGCCAGGGAACAACTCTACAACTTCAGGTATGGTGGCCAGCAGGGCTTATGCTCAAGTCCCACAGGACTATATGTATTTACATACTTTAAAAACTACTGCCTAAGCATCTAACTTTCAAATCCACCTGAATCTGGGTGCTGAGATTCTCCCCATTGGGACATTGGCAGATTTGGCACAATTTTGGTTACTGGTAGCCATTAAAAATAAAGTAGTCTGCTGGTAGAATCACAAAAGTTTGAGAGACAACCAAAGACAGGGTTGAACAGTAAGATTCATCTACATGAGGCCAATCCTTCAAGACTGAGAAAAGTGGTTGTTTTATCTAATGTGTCAAGGGACAGAGAGTCAAGGGACATAGAGAAACAGAGAAATATGTTCCAAATTAATGATGAATACAAAACCTCGGAAAAAGACATTAATGTAAAAGAGATCAATTATTTACTTACAGAGAGTACAAAATAAGTAATAAAGATGCTTATTGAGCTTGGGATAAGAATGCATGAGCAAATGAGAATCCCAACAGAGAGAAAATACAAGAAAATGTCAAATAGAAGTCACAGAGCTGAGGAATTCAATAACTAAACTGGAAAATACAATAAAGGGGTAAAGCAGCATATTAGATGAAGCAGAAGACAGGATCAGTGAATTCAAAGGAAGGTAGTGGAACTTAGAAAAAAAAAGAATGAAAAGAGTGAATAGAGCTTAGGGAACATGTGGAAAAATACCTAGCAGACCAATCTTCTCATTATAAAAGTCCCAGAAGGAGAAGAGAAAAATAAAAGAGGAAAAACTTATTTGAAGAAATGTGCTCAAAACAGTCCCTTACCTGGGGTAAGAAATAGACATCCAAGTCCAGGAATCCTATGGAGTTCTAAATTAGAAGAACACAAAGAGATGCACACCAAAACACATTATAATCAAAATATTACAGTTAAATACAGGGAGATAATTTCAAAAACAGCAAGAGAAAAACAACTTGTAACTTTCAAAGGAACTCTCATAAGACTATCAACAGACTTTTTTAAAAATTGAAGTGTAATTGACATACAGTATTACATGTGTTTCAGGTGTACAACATATTGATTTGATGATTTTATACATTACTTAGTGCTCACCATGATAAATGTAGTCACCATGTATCACCATACACTCTTATTACAATACTATTGAGTTTATTTGAGGAGTAAAAATATAGAGGTTTAAAATGAATTTTAAATTGTTATCAACTTAAAACAGACCATTATAAATATGTTATTTTATGTAAACTTATGGTTGCCAGAAAGCAGCAAGTACGGATAGATGCACAAAAAATAAAGAGAAAGGAGTCTAAGCACACTACTACAGAAAATTATCAAATCACAAAAGGAAGAAAATAAGAGAAGAAAAGGACAGAAGAAGTACAAAACAACCAGCAAACAACAAACTGGAAATGATTACATAAATATTGATAATTACTTTTAAAATAAGTGGAGTAAATTCTCCAATCAAAACATCTAGAGTGACTGAATGGGTTAAAGAAAAAAGACTTAGCTATATGTTGCCTACAAGATACTCACTTCAGATGTAAGGATTTACATGGATTGAAAGTAGGTGATGGAAAAAGATATTTCATGTAAATTGAAGCTGAAACAAAGCTGAGATAGCTATATTTATAGGAGAAAAATAGACTTTAGGACATACAGATGGCCAACAGACACATGAAAAAATGCTCAACATCACTCATCATCAGGGAAATACAAATCAAAACCACAATGAGATATCACCTCACACCAGGCAGAATGGCTAAAACCAACAACACAAGAAATAAGAGGTGTTGGCAAGGACGTGGAAAAAGGGGAACCCTCCTGCACTGTTGTTAGGGATGCAAACTGGTGCAGCTGATCTGGAAAACAGTATGGATATTTCTCAAATAGCTAAAAGTAGAAATACCTTACAACCCAACAATTGCACTACTAGGTATTTACCCAAAGAATACAAAAAATACTAATTCACAGGGACACATGCACAGCCAATGTTTATATTAGTATTACCTACAATAGCCAAATTATGGAAAGAGCCCAAGTGCCATCAACTGATGAATGGATAAAGAAGGTGTGGTACATATATATACAATGGCACATTACTCAGCCATCAAAAAGAATGAAATCTTGTCATTTGCAATGACATGGATGGAACTAGAGACTATTATGCTAAGTGAAATAAGTCAAGCAGAGAAAGACAAATACCATATAATTTCAGTCATATGTAGAATTTAAGAAACAAAACAAATGAGCAAAGGATAAAAGAGAAAGAGAGAGAGAGGCAAACCATGAAACAGACTCCTAACTATAGAGAACAAACTAATGGTTACCAGAAGGGAGGTGGGTGGAGAGACGGGTGAAATAGGTGGTGGGGATTAAGGAGTGCACTTGTGATGAGCACTGGGTTTTATAAGTGTTGAATCACTAAATTGTACACCTGAAAATAGTATTATACTGTGTGTTAACTAACTGGAATTTACATAAAAACTTAAAAAAACAAAGATTGTAATAAAAGAAAAAAGTTTTTAAATAATGTAAGTCAATCCAAAAAGTGAATATAACATTTGCAAATATTTATGTATTCAACATAGGAAAAACTAAACATATGAGGCAAATATTAACAGACATGAACAAAGAAATAGACAATAAAACAATAATATTAGGGGACTTTAAAGTCCCATTTTCATGAATGTATCCAGACAGAAAATCAATAAGGAGACATTAGTCTTATATGACATCCTAGACCAATAGACTTAAAAAACATACATAATATTTTACCCAAAAGCACATGACTCTCAACTGCACATGAAACAGTCTCTGGGATAGATCATATGTTAGGCCATAAAACAACTCTTAACAAATTAATTAAGATTGAAATCATATATAGCATTTATCTCAAACACAATGATATAAAACTAAAATCAATTACAAGAGGAAAACTTGGAGTTACAAATATGTCAAGATTAAACAATATGCTAGTGAATGACCATTAAGTCAAAAAATAAATTAAAAGATAAATAAAAAATAATGAAACAAATGAAAATGGAAATACTACATACCAAAAATAATGGGATGCAGAAAAATCAGTTATGAGTGTAAAGTTTATAGTAATAAATGCCTACATCAAGAAACAAGAAAAATCTCAAATTAACAACCTAATTTTACACCCAAGAAACTAGAGAAACAATAACACACCCATAGTTAGTAGCAGGAAGGAAATAACAAAAAATAGAGCAGAAATCAATAAAGTAGGGATTAAAAAGACAATAGAAAAAATCAATGAAACTAGAAGCTGGAATTTTTTAAAAGATAAATAAAATTCACCAATCTTAAGTAGACTCACCAAGAAAAAATTAGAGTGCTCAAATAAAATCAGAAGTGAAAGAAGAGACATTATAATTGATATCCCAGAATTACAAATGATTATAAGGGACCAGAATGAAAAATCATACACCTACAAGTTGGACAACTTAGCAGGAATTGATAAATTCCTAGATACATACAGCCTACAAAGACTGGATTGTGAAAAAATAGAAAATCTGAACACACTAATTACTAGTAAGGAGAGAGAATCAGTAATCCAAACTCACCTAACAAACAAAAGTTCAGGATCAAATGTCTTCACTGGTGAATTCTACAAAATATTTAAAGAAAAATTAATGCCTCTATTTCTTAAACTCTTCTAAAAAATAGGAGAGAAGGGAACACTTAAAAACTTATTTTTGAGACCAGCAGTACCCTGATTGACATGGATGGAACTGGAGGGGATTATGCTAAGTGAAATAAATCAAGCAGAGAAGGACAATTATATGGTTTCACTCATATATGGAACATAAGGAATAGCACAGATGACCACAGGGGAAGAGAGGAAAAACTGAATGGGAAGAAATCAGAGAGGGAGACAAACCATGAGAGATTCTGGCCTCTGGGAACTGAACTGAAGGTTACAGAAGGGAGGGGGTGGGGAGATGGGGTAACCCAGTGGTGGGTATTAAGGAAGGCAAGTATGGTGATGAGCACAGGGTGCTGTTATATGCAACTAGTGACTTGTTGAACACTACATAAAAAACTAATGATGTACTATATGCTGGCTAATTGAACATAATAATATAAATAAATAAATAAATAAATAAATAAATAAATAAAATTTGAAAAAATAAACCATAAAAAAAAGGATGCCACAAGAAACAAAAATTACAGGTCACTATCTCTGATGAACTTAGGTACAAATATCCTCAACAAAATACCAAACCAAATTCAACAATACATTAAAAAGATTATGTGCCATGATCATATGTGATTCGTTCCAGGGAAGCAAGGAAATTTCAACATCCACAAATCAAACAATGTGAACATTACATGAACATCAACAAAATGAAAGACAAAAGTGATCATCCCAATACATGCAGGAAAAGCATTTGACAAACTTCAGCACCCATTAATAATACAAACTCTCAACAAAATAGTTATAAAGGGAATGTACTGCAACATAACAAAGGCTATGTATGGCAAACCCACAGCTAACATCATACTCAACAATGAAAACCTGAAAGCTTTTCCTTTAAGATGAAGAATGACAAAGACGACCACTCCTGACAGATTTACTCAACTCAGTATTGGAAGTGCTATCCACAGCAATTAGGCAAAAAAGAAAAAAAAATAGAATAAAATTAAAGGCATCCAAATTGGAAAAGAAGAAAAATTCTCAGTATTTGCAGGTGACATGATATTATATAGAAAACACATAAAAGTCTCTACCAAAAATCTGTTAGAACTAAGAAACACATTCAATAATATTGCTAGGTACAAAATCAATATTCAAAAATCTGTTGTTATTCTATACAGTAATAATGAAGTTTCCGAAAAAGAAATTATGAAAAGAGTCCCATTTCACAATTGCATCACTAAGAATAAAATACTTCAGAATAAATTTAACCAAGAAGATGAAATACCTGTACACTGAAAATTATGACATTGATTAAAAAATTGAAGATACAAATAAATGGAAATATATTTTGTGTTTATGGATTGGAAAAATTAATATTGTTAAAGTGTCCATATTACCCAAAGAAATAGATAGATTGAATGCAATATCAATCAAAATTACAGTGGTAGGGTGCCTGGGTGGCTCAGTCAGTTAAGCGGTCCACTTGATTTTGGCTCAGGCCATGATCTCAGTGTTGTGGAATCGAGCCACATGTCGGGCTCCACACTTAGCAGAGAGTCTGCTTCAGGATTCTCTCTCTCCCTCTGCCATTCCCCCCTGCTCTCTCTTTCTCTCTCAAATAATATTTTAAAAAATGACAGTGGTATTTTTCACAGAAATAGAGCTATAGTTATCAAAAGAATATGGTATTGGCATAAAAGCAGTCACATATTTAAATGGATCAAAACAGAGATAGGATTACCTGGGTGGCTCAGTCAGTTAAGTGTCTGCCTTCAGCTCAGGTCATGATCCCAGGGTCCTGGGATTGCGCCATGCATCTGGCTCCCTGCTCCTTGGGGAACCTGCTTCTCTCTCTCCCTCTGCCTGCTGTTCCCCCTGCTTGTACTCTCTCTCTGTGCCAAATAATTAATTAAATAAATAAATAATCTTTTTAAAAAAACAGAGATCCCAAAAATAAACTGACACATATATGGTCATTTAATTTATGACAAAGGATCTAAGAATATACATTTGGGGAAAGGCAGTCTCTTCAATAAATGGTTTTGGGAAACCAGACAATTTACATGTTACGAAATGAAACTGGACCACTTCCTATGCCCTATGCAAAAGTTGTATTTACTAAATCATAAAAATCCTAGAAGAAAGCATAGAGAGTAGGTAAGCCTTGACATCAGTCTTGGAGATTTTTTTTTTATTTGATACCAAAACCAAAGACAATCAAAACAAAAATAAATAAGTGGAACTATATGAACCTAAAAAGCTTTTTCCTGATTAAAACTAGGCAGAGGAACTGAATGGACATTTTCTTCCAAGAAGATGTGCAAATGGCAAACAGACACATGAAAAGATGTTCAACGTCACTGATCATTAGGAAAATGCAAATCAAAACCACGAAGAGATATCACCTCACACTAGAACGGCAAGAATAAAAAAGATAAGAAATAACAAGTGTTGGTGAGGATGTGGAGAAAAAGGAACCCTCAGGCACTGTTGGTGCAAGAGCAAATTTATGCAGCCATTATGGGAAACAGTCTGGTGTTTCCTCAAAAAATTAAAAATAGAATTACTGTAAGATCTAGTAATTTCAGTAGTTGGATATTTACCCAAAGGAAATGAAAGCATTAATTCAAAAACATATTTGCACCCTTATGTTTATTGCAGCATTATTTACAATAGCCAACATACAGAAGCAACCCTAGTGTCCATCGATAGAAATTGGATAAATGTTTATATATTAAATAAAATATATATTAATATAATATCTATAATATCTATAATATTATATTAATCTATAATAATATATTATATTAATATATATAATGAAATATTACTCAATCATAAAAAAGAATGAGATGTCCCATTTGCAACAACATGGATGGACCTAGAGGATACAATGCCTAGTGAAATAAGTCAGTCAGTCAGAGAAAGAGAAAAACATTATTTCACTCATATGTGGAATTTAAGAAGCAAAACAAATGAAAAAGGAAAAAAGCAAAAAACAAAAAACCAAGACTGAAATATAAAGAACAAACTGGTGGTTGTCAGAGGGGTGGTGGGTTTAGGAATGAATAAAATAAATAAAGAGGAATAAGAGTACACTTACCCTGATGAGCACTAAATAATGTATAAAATTGTTGAATCATTATGTATACACCTGAAATTTTAATTGTACTTCAGTTGAAAAAAACTGTAATACTTATGCACAGCAAAGGAACCCATGTGCAATATTCAAAGGCCACCTACAGAATGGGAGAAAATATCTGAAAATCATTTATCTGTTTGGGTTTAATATCCAAAATATATAAAGAACACATACAAATCAATAACAAAAAAATAAAAATAGGTAGAAAATAAAAATAATGCAATTAAACATGAGCAAAGAATTAGAAGTTTTCCAAAAAGGACATAAAGATGTCCAACAGGTACATGAAAAGTTGCACAGTGATACTAATCATCAAGGAATTATGAATCAGAACCACAGTGAAATATCACCTCAGACCTCTTTGAATGCCTGTTATCGAAAAGACAAGAAGTAACAAGTGTTGGTGAGTCTGTGGAGAAAACAGACCCCTTGTGCAGCATTGGAGGAAATGTTAATTAGTACAGCCACTATAGAGAACAGTATGGAGATTCCTCAAAAAATCAAAAATAGAACTAGCATACACCACAGCAATTCTTTTTTACATTTTTAAAAATATTTTATTTATTTATTTATTTTGTGAGAGAGAGAATAAGAGAAAGCATGAGTGGGAGGAGGGGCAGAGGGAGAAGCAGACCCCCCACTGAGCAGGGAGCCCAACGTGGGAACCATCCCAGGACCCTGGGATCATGACCCGAGCTGAAGGCAAATGCTTAACCAACTGAGACACCCAGGCACCTCCTTTTTTTTTTTTTTTTTAAGATTTTCAACAATTCTATATCAACCCATTTTCTGAAGGGAAGGAAAATGCTGAATCAAAAATAGATATGCACCAACATATTCATAGTAGCTTTATTTATAATAGCAAAGACATAGAGGCAAACTAAGTGTCCATCATCAAATGAATAGTTAATGAAAATGTAATATATATACCATGGAATACTATTCATCCACTAAAAGGAAGGAAATCTTGCCATTTATGACAATGTGGATAGACATGGAGGCTATTATAAGAGAAATAATTCAGAGAAAGACAAATACTATATGATCTCACTTTTTTGTGGAATTAAAATTTTTGAAAAATTAGAATACCTCATTCATTGTTATGGCTGAGTAATATTCCAGTGTGTGTGTGTGTGTGTGTGTGTGTGTGTGTGTTTCTTTATTCATTCATCTATCAATGGACATTTGCAACAAAATGAATGGATCTGTAGAGTATAATGCTAAGTGAAATAAGCCAGTCAGAGAAAGAAACAAAAAATTAACAAAGGAGAAAAGAACAAAAAACCCCGATCTCCTTTTTTAATTTATTTTTAAATTTTTTTCAAATTTTATTTAAATTCTTCTTTAACATGTAGTGCAATATTGTTTTCAGGAATAGAATTTAGTGATTCATCACTTACATATAATAATACCCAATGCTCATCATAACAAATGCCCTCCTTAATACCTATCACCGATTTAGCCCATACTCCACTCACATCCCTCCATCAACCTTCAGTTTGTTCTCTATCAGTGTCTCTTATGGTTTGCTTCCCTCTTTCTCTTTTTTTCCTCCCTATATGTTTGTGCTTTGTTTCTTATATTACACATATGAGTGAAATCATATGGTATTTGTATTTCTCTGACTGACTTATTTCACTTAACACACTCTAGTTCCAGCCACATCATTGCAAATGGCAAGAATTCATTCTTTTTGATGGTTGAGTAATATTCCATTATATATATGTATATGCATATGTATATATATATATGTATATGTATATATACGTGTGTGTATAGAGAGAGACACAAAACATGTTTATGCATTCATCAGTTGATGGACATTTGGACTCTTTCCATAGTTTGGATATTGCTGATAATGGTGCTATAAACATGAGGGTACATATACCCATTTGAATCTGTATTTTTGTATCCATTAGGTAAATACCTAGTAGTGCAATTGCTGGGTCATAGGTAGTTCTATTTTTAACTTTTTGGGAAACCTCCATACTGTTTTCCAGAGTGGCTGCACCAGTTTGCATTCCCACCAAAATTGTAAGAAGGTTCCTCTTTCTCTGTATCCTCACCAACATTTGTTGTTTCCTGTGTTGGTAATTTTAGCCATTCTGACTGGTATGAGGTGGCATCTCATTGTGGTTTTGATTTGTATTTCCCTCATGATGAGTGATGTTGAGCATCATTTCATGTGTCAGTTAGGAATGCATCCATTTCTTCCAGATTGCCTAATTTGTTAGCATACAATTGCTCATAATAGTCTCTTGTAATTATTTGTATTTCTTCAGTGATGGTTATAATCTCTACTCTTTCACGGGTCCTTTCTCTTCTTTTTGATAAGCCTGACAAGGGGTTTATTGATCTTATTAATTCATTCAAAGAACCAGCTCCTAGTTTTGTTGATCTGTTCTACTAATTTTTTAATTTATATTATTGATTTTGCTCTAATCTTTATTATTTCTCTTCTCCTGCTGGATTTAGGCTTTATTTGCTGTTCTTTTCCCAGTTCCTTTAGGTTTAAGGTTAGGTAGTATATTTGAGACTTTTCTTGTTTCTTGAGAAAGACCTGTATTACACTTCCCTCTTAGAACCATCTTTGCTGCATCCCAAAGGTTCTGAAGTGTTGTGTTTTCATTTTCCTTTGTTTCTATGTATTTTTTAATTCTTTAATTTCCCAGTTGACCCATTCATTCTTTAGTATGATGCTCTTTAACATGCACATGTTCCTTCCAAATTTTTTCTTCTGACTGAGTTCAAGTTTTAAAGCATTCTATTCTGAAAATATACATGATATAGTCTCAGTCTTCTTGTACCTGTTGAAACCTGGTTTGTGACCTAGTATGTGACCTGTTCTGGAGACTGTTCCATGTGCACTTGAGAAGATTGTGTATTCTGTTGCTTTTGGATTGAAATGTTCTGAGTATATCTGTGAAGTCCATCTGGTCCAGTGTTTCATTCAAAGCCCTTGTTTCCTTCTTGATCTACTTTGATGATCTGTCCATTGCTGTGAGTGAGATGTTAATGTCATCTACTATTATTGTATTATTATCAATACGTTTCTTTATGTTATTAACTGGTTTATATATCGGCTGCTCCCAAGTTAGGGGCATAATTATTTACAATTTTTAGATCTTCTTGTTGGACAGACCCTTTAATTTATTTTATTTTATTTTTTTAAAGATTTTATTTATTTATGTGATAGAGAGACAGCCAGCAAGAGAGGGAACACCGCAGCGGAGTGGGAGAGGAAGAAGCAGACTCCCAGCAGAGAACCCTGATGTGGGACTCGATCCCGGAATGCTGGGATCACGCCATGAGCTGAAGGCAGATGCTTAATGAATGCGCTACCCAGGCGCCCCTGGACAGACCCTTTCATTATGATAACAGTCTCCTTCCTCACCTCTTATGGTTTTTGGTTTAAAATCTAGTCTTCCTGATATAAGGATTGCTACTCCAGCTTTCTTTTGATGTTTATTACCTTGATAAATGGTACCCCACCCCCTCAGTTTTGAATCTGGAGGTGACTTTGGGTCTGCAATAGCAAATCGATGGGTCTTGTTTCTTTCATTCTTTTTTTTTATTTTAATGTTTTTTTTATTTTGTTAGTCACCATACAGTACATCCCCGGTTTCCAGTGTAAAGTTCGATGATTCATTAGTTGCGTATAACACCCAGTGAACCATGCAATATGTGCCCTCCTTACTACCCATCACCAGTCTATCCCATTCCCCCACCCCCCAGCCCTCTGAGGCCCTCAGTTTGTTTCTCATAGTCCATAGTCTCTCATGTTTCATTCCCCCTTCTGATTACACCCCCTTTCCCCATCCCTTTCTTCTCCTACCGATCTTCCTAGTTCTTATGTTCCATAGATGAGAGAAATCATATAATTCTCTTTCTCTGCTTGACTTATTTCACTTAGCATTATCTCCTCCAGTGCCACCCATGTTGCAGCAAATGTTGAGAACTCATTCTTTCTGATAGCTGAGTAATATTCCATTGTATATATGGACCACAACTTCTTAATCCAGTCATCTGTTGAAGGGCATCTCGGCTCCTTCCACAGTTTAGCTAATGTGGACAATGCTGCTATGAACATTGGGGTGCCTATGGCCCTTCTCTTCATTATGTCTGTCTCTTTGGGGTAAATACCCAGTAGTGCAATGGCTGGGTCATAGGGTAGTTCAATTTTTAACGTTTTAAGGGACCTCCACACTGTTTTCCAAAGTGGCTGTACCAACTGGCATTCCCGCCAACAATGTAGGAGGGATCCCCTTTCTCCACATCCTCTCCAACAATTGTTGTTTCTTGCCTTGTCAATTTTTGCCATTCTAACAGGCGTAAGGTGGTATCTCAGTGTGGTTTTCATTTGAATTTCCCTGATGGCTAATGATTTTGAACATTTTTTCATGTGTCTGTTAGCCATTTGTATGTCTTCATTGGAAAAGTGTCTGTTCATATGTTCTGCCCATTTTATAATTTGTTTATTTGTTTCTTGTGTATTGAGTTTGAGAAGTTCTTTATAGATCTTGGATGCCAGTCTTTTATCTGTAGTGTCATTTGCACATATCTTCTCCCATTGCGTGGGCTGCCTCTTAGTTTTTTTGACTGTTTCCTTGGCTGTGCAGAAGCTTTTGATCTGGATGAAGTCCCACAAGTTCATTTTTTCTTTTGTTTCTCTTGCCTTTGGAGACGTGTCATGAAAAAGGTTGCTGTGGCCGATGTCGTATAGGTTGCTGCTTTTGTTCTTCTCTAGGATTTTGATGGATTCTTGTCTCACATAGAGGTCTTTCATCCATTTAGAGTTTATCTTTGTGTATGGTGTGAGAGAGTGGTCAAGTTTCATTCTTTTGCATGTAGCTGTCCAATTTTCCCAGCACCATTTATTGAAAAGACTCTTTTTTCCACTCGATGTGTTTTTCTGTTTTGTCAAAGATTAGTTGCCCAAATAGCCAAAAGTCCATTTCTGGGTTCTCTATTCTGTTCCATTGGTCTATGTGTCTGTTTTTGTGCCAGTACCATGCTGTCTTTGTGATCACAGCTTTGTAGTACTGCTCGAAATCTGGCATTGTGATGCCCCCAGCTTTGTTTTTTCTTTTCAACAATTCCTTGGAGATTCAGGGCCTTTTCTAGTTCCATACAAATTTAAGGACTATTTTTTCCAGTTCTTTGAAAAATGTCCTCGGTATTTTGATCAGGATAGCATTGAAAGTGTAGATTGCTCTGGGTAGCATGGACATTTTAACTATGTTAATTCTTCTGATCCATGAGCATGGAATATTTTTTGATCTTTTCGTGTCTTCCTCAATGTCTTTCAAGAATGATTTATAGTTTCTCGAATATAGACCCTTCACGTCTCTGGTTAAGTTAATTCCAAGGTAATGTATGGTTTTTGGTGCTATTGTAAATGGGATGGATTCCCTAATTTCTCTTTCTTCAGTCTCATTGTTGGTGTATAGAAATGCAACTGATTTCTGAGCATTGATTTTGTATCCTGCCACATTACTGAATTGCTCTATAAATTCTAATAGTTTGGGAGTGGATTCTTTTGGGTTTTCCATATAGCGTATCATATCATCTGCGAAGAGAGACAGTTTGAATTCTTCTTTGCCTATTTGAATACCTTTTATCCCTTTTTGTTTTCTGATTGCTGTTGCAAGGATTTCTAGTACTATGTTGAATAATAGTGGTGAGCGTGGGCATCCTTGTCGTGTTCCTGATCTTAAGGGAAAGGCTTCCAGCTTTTCCCCATTGAGAATGATATTTGCTGTAGGCTGTTCTTAGATGGCTTTTATGAGATTGAGAAATGTACCCTCTATCCCAACACTCTGAAGGGTTTTAATCAGGAAAGGATGCTGTATTTTGTCAAACGCTTTTTCTGCATCAGTTGAGAGGATCATATGGTTCCTGAGTCTTTTCTTGTTGATATGATGTATCACACTGATCGATTTGCGAATGTTGAACCACGCTTGCATCCCAGGTATGAATCCCACTTGGTCATGATAGATAATCCTTTTAATGTACTTTTGGATTCTATTAGCCAAGATCTTGTTGAGGATTATGGCGTCCATATTCATTAGGGTAATCGGTCTGTAATTCTCCTTTTTGATGGGATCTTTGCCCGGTTTGGGGATCAAGGTAATATTGGCCTCATAGAATGAGTTTGGTAGCTTTCCTTCTGTTTCTATTTGTTGAAATAGCTTTAGAGAATAGGTATTATTTCTTCTTTGAATGTTTGGAAGAATTCCCCAGGAAAACCGTCCGGGCCTGGAGTTTTGTTATTTGGAAGGTTGTTTATCACTGATTCAATCTCTTCATAATTAATTGGCCTGTTTAAAAAATCAATTTCTTCGTGTTTCAGTCTTGGTAGTTTATAGGTTTCCAGGAAGGCCTCCATCTCTTCCAGATTGCTTAATTTATTGGCATATAGCTGTTGATAAATGTTTCTAAAAATCCTTCCAATTTCATTGGTGTTGGTCGTGGCCTCTCCCTTTTCATTCATAATTTTATTAATTTGGGTCCTTTCTCTATTCTTTTGGATTAGTCTTGCCAGTGGTCTGTCAATTTTATTAATTCTCTCAAAAAACCAGCTTCTAGTTCTGTTGATCTGCTCTAGTGTACTCCTGGTTTCTAATTCATTGATTTCTGCCCTAATCTTGGTCAACTGCTTCCTCGTGTGTGGATTGGGCCTGTCCCTCTGTTGCTGTTCCAGCTTCTTGAGGTGAGAATATAAAAACTGCATTTTAGATTTTTCTATTCTTTTGAGTGAGGCTTGGATGGCTATGTATTTCCCCCTTAGGACTGCCTTTGTAGTATCCCAGAGGTTTTGGACCATTGTGTTTTCATCCTCATTGGTCTCCATAAATTGTTTAAATTGATTTTTGATTTCCTGGTTTATCGAATCATTCCTGAGCAGGATGGTTCTTAGTCTCCAAGTGTTTGAGTTTCTTCCAAATTTTTCCTTGTGGTTGAGTTTCAATTTCAGAACTTTGTGGTCTGAGAATATGCAGGGGATAATTTCAGTCTTTTGGTATTGGTTGAGACCTGTTTTGTGTCCAAGAACATGGTCTATTCTTGAGAATGTTTCATGGGCATTAGAATAGAATGAGTATTCTCTGGTTCTGGGGTGTAGTGTTCTATATATATCTATGAGGTCCAACTCGTCAAGTATGGCATTCAAAGCCCTTGTTTCTTTGTCGATTTTTTTCATGGGTGTTCTATTTCTTATACTGGAGTGTTGAGGCCCCTACTATTAATGTATTTTTATCTATATGTCTCTTTATTCTGGTTAAGAGTTGGCTTGTGTATCTTGCTGCTCCCCTGTTGGGGGCATATATATTTACAATTGTCATATCCACTTGTTGGATACATCCTTTAAGAATAATAAAGTGCCCTTCTGTGTCTCTAACTATAGTCTTTAGTTTAAAATCCAATCTGTCTGATATGAGAATTGCTACCACAGCTTTCTTTTGAGGTCCATTGGCGTGAAAGATGGTATTCCATCCCTTTACTTTCAGTCTGAATGTATATTTAGGTTCAAAATGAGTCTCTTGTAGACAGCAAGTGGATGGGTCATGTCTTTTTATCCTATCTGCAACCCTGTGATGTTTTATGGGAGCATTTAGGCCATTTACATTGAGACTGATTATTGAGAGATATGATTTTAATGATGCCATGTTGCCAGTAAAGTCTTTGTTTCTATAGATTGTGACTTTGTGTCCTGTATCACTCTTGGGGCCTTTTTACTTTTATAGAAGCCCCCTTAATATCTCCTGTAGGGCTGGTTTCGTGGTTACGAAATTGGTCAATGACTGGCGATTCTGGAAGGTCTTTATTTCTCCATCAATTCTGAATGACAGCCTTGCTGGATAAAGGATCCTTGGCTGCATGTTTTTCTCTGAAAGAGCTTTAAAAATGTCCCCCCCAACCCTTTCTCTCATTCCAGGTCTGTGTAGACAGGTCTGACGTAATTCTGATACCTTTGCCTTGTTACGTGAGAAATTTCTTTGCCCTGGCCGTTTTCAGTACTGTATCCTTGGATCTAATATTTGCAAAATGCACTATGACGTGATGTGGCGTAGGTTTGTCATGGTTGAGCTTGGGAGGGGTCCTCTCTGCCTCTTGGACACGAATGTTTGTTTCCCTTGCTAGATTAGGGTAGTTTTCAGCTACAATTTGTTCAAATATCTCTTCTAGACCTATGTTTTTCTCCACCCCCTCGGGGATGCCAATGTTTCTGACATTGGAACATTCATTCAGTCAGAAATCTCCCGTAACCTACATTCCTGAGAGTGGATTTTTTTTGAGTCCAGATTCTATTTTAGCTTTTTCTTCTAGTGACCCATCCTCCCATTCGCTGATACGTTCTTCTGCCTCATTTACCCTGGCTGTCAGAGCCTCTAGTTTTGAATGCATTTGGCTCATAGAATTTTTAATTTCTGCCAGATTCACTCTCATTTCCGCCCTTAGAGATTCTATATTCTCATTAACATTTTTGTTAATACTTTTTTCAAATCTATACATCATCTTGACCATTGTTACTCTGAATTCCATTTCTGATAATTTGGTTATATCCATATCCATTAGTTCTGTGGCAGAGGCCACAGACTCATTGTCTTTTCTTTGCTGGGGGGTATTTCTCCTTCTCGTCATTCTGATGAGCAGAGGTTGTGGGGTTGCCCAGAACCCAAATTATTGACAGGGACCCAGGCCATGCTCCCTTGTTTTATAGGGATTTTAGGAATGTGGCCTTCTTGATTTTTCAGCCTGCCTTCTGGGGGAGGGGCCTGCCGCGCCCATACTCATGCAACCCTGGTTGGGTAGAGTCTCCGTGTCCCTTGCAAGGGGGGATGGGGTTGGGCACATTGTGAGCCGGTATTTCCAGGCTTTTGTTCTCTGGCGGCTTTCCCTGGCGGTTTGCTCTGCCTCTTCTGAGAGTCAGAGCAGCAGTAGCCGAATCTCATCCTCTGTCTCAGAACAGGGGAATCACAGACCATTCTCCACTGATGTTCTGGCCACTTTAACTCTGTTACTGTTGGTGCTGCTCAACCCTGCAGTATCCCGGGATGTGCACCCCAAACCCGGCATCCCAGCCCTCACTTCCAGGGCCGGGGTGTCTCTGTCCTTTTTGTTTCTAATACCGCCAGCCTCCAGCCACCAGCCGTCCCCGCTTGCTCCGAAGCTCTGGCCCTCAGTCTGGTCCCCTGTGTTCCCCTGGCTCATGGTCTCAGTCTTCTCTCTCGCGGGTGGTGGTTAGCGAGTCAGCCTTCTCCACTGTGCAGGTGGCTACCGCTTCCCGGCGCCCGAACACAGCAGCTCCCTCCCCCTTCTGTTTATCTTCTGATATCTGTACGTGGTTTCACGGCTCCGCACTTCGTACTTCAATCCTCATCCCTGGAGATGTTCATTTGTAGAGATCCAGATGTATCTTCCTGCGTCTCAGGCTGATTCCATGGATGTTCAGGCTGGTCTGGTACCTATCCAGCTCGACTCAGGGGACCAGCTGAAAAAGGGGTCCCCTACTCCTCCGCCATCTTAACTCCTCCGGGTCTTGTTTCTTTTAAACATTCTGATACCCTGTGTCTTTTGATTAGAGCTTTTAGTCCATTTTCATTCAGGGTATTATTGAAAGATATGAATTTAGTGCCATTGTATTACCTGTAAAGTTGCTGTTTCTATAGATTGTCTCTGATCTTTTCTGGTCTTTGTTATGTTTGGGCTCTCTGCTCAATGGATTCCCTTTAATATTTCTTGCAGGGCTCGTTTAGTGTTCACAAATTCTTT
This sequence comes from Ursus americanus, assembly GCF_024610735.1. NCBI lineage: Eukaryota > Metazoa > Chordata > Mammalia > Carnivora > Ursidae > Ursus > Ursus americanus. Next base: position 68,282,061 of record NC_142164.1, read on the forward strand.
TTTTTTTTTATTGTCCTAGAAAAGCCTTATTTTTCCTTCTATTCTGAATGACAGCCTTGCTGGGTAAAGTATTCTTGGCTACATATTTTTCCCATCTAGCATATTGAATATATCATGCCAGTCCTTTCTGGTCTGCCAGCTCTGTGGATAGGTCTCCTGCCAGCCTTATGTTTCTACTTTTGTAGTTTAAAGACCTTTTGTCCCAAGCAGGTTTCAGGATTTTCTCTTTATTTTTGAAATTTGCAAGCTTCACTATTATATGTCAAGGTGTTGACCTATTTTTATTGATTTTGAGGAGTGTTCTCTGTGTCTCCTGGCATTGGATGCCTGTTTCCTTCCCCAGATTAGGGAAGTTCTCAGCTGTAATGTGTTCAAATAAACCTCCTGCCCCTCTCTCCCTCTGTTCATCTTCAGGGACCCCAATTATCCAGATATTATTTTGCTTTATGGAATTGCTGATTTGTTGAAGTCTCCTTTTGTGATTCAGTACTTGTTTTTTTCTCTTCTTTTCAGATTCCTTATTTTCCATCATTTTATCTTCTATAACACTGTTTCTCACTTTTTCTTCTGTATCACTGACTCTCACTTCTGCCTCATTTACTCTCTCTTTTGGAGCCTCCATTTGGGTTGCATCTCAGTTATAGCATTTTTAATTTTGCCCACGTGGATTTTAGTTCTTTTATTTCTACAATAAGGGATTCTCTAGTGTCTTCTATGCTTTTTTCAAGCCCACCTAGTATCTTTATAATCATTTAAATTGTGGTTCAGACATCTTACTTATATCTGTATTGATTCAATCCCTGGCAGTGAGTACTACTCCATCCTGTTCTTTCTTTTTGGGTGAATTTCTCCATTTTGTCATTTTGTTCAGAAATGAGTAGAAGAAAGAAAGAGAAAAGACAGCAATCACAACAACAACAGGAAAAAAAAAAACCCAAAACAAACCAGAAAAAAAAACAAAAGAAAAAATCTAACAAGAAACAAAACAGAACAAAACAAAAAACTAGATTCTGGGTGTGTTTCAGTCTGCTTATTAAAACAAACTATATTCCAAAAGAGGAAAGAAAAACATATATACAAAAATAAAATAAAATACAATGAAAGGAAATAAAAAATAAAACACACACACGCATACATATACATACATATATATGCCATATATATATAATAAAAATTTTAAAAAGACTAAAAATTGAAAAAATAAGAAAATAACTGAAAAAATTAATCTGAAAGACTAAAGAATAAAAACAAAAAATCTCAAACCAAAAAACAAACCCAAGAATGTTATATACTCTTTCCCCAGGAATTGAAGCTTTTCAGTTCTCTATGGGTCAGTAAACTTTGTGTTGTTCCTTGATAGGGGCCTGTTGTGCTAATTCTCAGTTGCCCTTGCCCTGGTGGAAATGCACCTCCCTTGCCAGGGGGCCCGGCTCAGTGTAACTGTCCCTTGATTCCACTGTGTGGAGCTGTTTTGCTCTCCCATCAGCACTGATGGGAGGGATGAAAATGGTGGCCCCCTTCTCTCTAGCCCTGGAACTGAAAGTTCACGCCCCCACTCTTCAGTGAGCCCTCATAGAAAAGCAGTCATTCACTTATGTCCCTGGTTTCCATCCGAACTCTGTGTTCACCCAGCCTGTGAACGAGCTTTTATACCTCAAACATTGCACTGAGTTTCAAGACTCCAAATTTGATGGGCTCCTGCAGCATGGGCCCCTGCCATTCCTGCCAGGGGAGGGAGGGCAATCTTGCCATGCTTCTGCCTTTTGCTGGGCTCCTGCCCTGAAAGCATTTGCATGACTGTGCAGCAGTTTGCAGTTTATGGCAACACAGAGCAGAAAGCCAGCACCTACACTCAATGTTTTCAGCCACCTTTCCTGTTCCAATGCTTGGGAATTCTGCCACACTCAGACACCCCCATTCTTCTTGTGATCCCGGAGATCCTGAGTCCATGCTGTCCCACCTCAGATTCTGTCCCACCTTTCCACCTGAGCACCTTTAAGCCAGGGACATCCCCCACTGTAGCAGACTTCCAACAGTTCCAATTTTGCACTCCACTGCTTATAATACTTTGTGGTAGCCTTCTTAAACTGGATCCTTAACCCCTTCTTCCCCCATATCCTCAGATATATCACCCTGGATTCAAGCCCCTGCACCTCCAAACTTCCAAAAAGTGGTTGCTTTTCTATTTGTAGACTATAGACTCTGAGAAACAAACTGAGGGCTTCAGAGGGGAGGGGGTTGGGGCAATGGGATAGGCTGGTGATGGGTAGTAAGGAGGGCACGTATTGCATGGTGCACTGGGTGTTATATGCAACTAATGAATCATCGAACTTTACATCAAAAACTAGGGATGTACTGTATGGTGACTAACATAATATAATAAAAAATATTATAAAAAAAGAAATTTGAGAAAGAACAGAACAAATTTTTTTTCCTTGGGGCAAAAAAAAAAAAAGAATTGTAACATTTCTTTTCTCAGATCTCTGATTTCACAGGTTTTCAGAATGATTTGATAACTACCTAGTTGAATTCCAGGGACCAGACAAACTTAGGGTCCCCTACTCCTCATCTTAACTGAAAGTAGTTCTTATAGGCTGCAAACTCTGGTTGCAAAGGATGACATTATTTTCTAGATCAAAACCCATCAAATTAGGGCTGTTTTGTTTTCCAGTTAAGTCCAAAGTAATTTAAGGCTATTTTTCTCCCATCTTTCCTGGAAAAGTTCCAGGAAATTAACAAGGTGGTCCATTTCATGTGGGAGGAGCTACCTAGTCCATAGTGGTTGATATCTATGCCAACTGACTTCTACTGAAAAATGTGAAACCTAAACCAATGTCTTTTCATTGGTTTGAACAGATTTCTGGAGTTCTCAGCCTGACCATAACACCTCTGAGGTTTACCTCAATTTTACTATATCTAATATAAACTTTTTATCCTTGAACACAGAGAGTAGGATCCATGAGCCTAATATAAGCCCATTTGTACTAAGCACCCTATTCCACCAACTCTACTCTCTCATGCACCTCCTAAGAAAGCAGTGAGAAGCAAGATAAAGATAATTTTCTCAGCTGCACAAACCCATCTGGAGGTTTCTGATGCTCCATTTCTTAGAAGGGTCAGGTTGACACTTTTTTCAGTGACCCTCACCAGTCCGTATCTCTTACTTCTGTCTCTCTATCTCCATCTCTAGATGGATAACTCCCACCACTAGAGTGGGATAACTGCCTCTCATGTCTTCATTCATTCTTCTTAATCTATAAACTATTGAATATATCATGATTGTTAGTATTCAAAAGCGTATTTTGAAAATCAGAATTCAAAAATTAACTCTTGTCATTTGTTATTCTTCTGTGGCCTCCTTTTCAAAGAGTAAGCTAATATTTCACAAACATTATCTAAAAAGGAGAGAAGGTGTAGGACAACAGGAATTAAAGGGACTAAAACTGACTTTTCTAATATTAAAATATTGCCATAACATAAATACTTAGAAAAAAATGGAAGATTCCCCCTTCCCTCACTACCTTCACTTCCACCTTATTCTTTTCTCTTACTGGAGATAAGCAGTATTAACTATTTTGGTATATTTCTGATACTTTCCTATGCCTTTTAACATATATATATAGATACATGGTTTTCTTACTATAAATAGAAAAATACAATGTATATGCTTCTGAAACTTACGATTTTTGCTTATTATATGAATCATTTTTGCATGCTACTTCATGTGGGCTGATATCATACTCTTTAAGGGCTGCTTATGCATAATGTGGATATGCATTAGTCATTTGCATATTGAGGGACATTTAATTCCAGATTTTTACAACCCAAACAATAGTGCTGTCTAATAAGGATCCTGGAAGGTTGTGGCCTCAGGGCACATCTCCCCTGTAATTTTTTATCTGTAGTAGCACAACAAGCAATTGGCATGCTTTCTGGTCTTGTAGTACACATTTGAGGCTATAAGTTCTTCTAAGATTTACAAAAGAAAGGGCTGGCATGGGATTTAATCTTCTATGCTACCAAAAGAGAGACATTATTCTAGAAGTGGAAAAGAAAGACATCCCCAACAGTGCCCATAAGATAACTGATAAGGGAGAACCTCCCAGAAAGAAAAACCAGGCAACAAGAAAGGCAATGGACAAGGGAATGAATGCCTCCAAGATTAAAGAAACATGGGCCCACCAAGGTTACTTCACAATTAGGAAAAATAATTGTTACAATTTCTACTCAGTAGGATCTTAATATTTATGGACCTGTGTTTTTTTTCCCCACATTGGTGTTTTAAAGCAGGTATATTGTCTCTTTTGCTCCATTGTATATTATGTGTGTACAGATAACTTGTCTATTAGTATACTGGTCACGCTACAGGAAGCCACATCCAGACAAGACGGCAATAACTTCTCACTTTTCAGATACTTTGGGCTTGATTTAAGTGTGTCTCTTGAGGACAGGGGTGAACATATTGATGTGTGGGAGGAGGAGTACACATTTAAATGGTCAGTAGGGTAGAATGATGAAAAAAAACTACAAATCCCATATATCCATTTTTACCTTCTTTCTTGGTTGTTAAACAGCAATAACACTAAATTGTGACTAATTTGGTGGGAATGGAGGTAACTTGTGCAAAATATGGGTCATACACTTAGAGGGAAGAAACAAACTCTCCCCTTTTCTATTCTGCCTTTCTGTTGCCTGGACTTTAAATATGATAGTGAAAGCTGGTGATTCCATGAGATGTAAGCCATGTTTTGAGAATGATAGAGCAATAAAATACAAGAAGCATGGGTCTCTTGCACTATTGAACTGACATACCCACATTAGATTACCTAACGTGACTTTTATATGAAAGAAAAATAAACTTACATCTTGTTTAGATAATCTTTGTATGTTCCCTTTGTTACAGCAACCTAATCTGTTTCCTAACCAATACACACAGAAAGCCAGAAGACAGTGAAACAATCAATATATGTAATGATTAAGAGAAAAAGAGCAATGAATCCTGACATAAGCTAAAATATCATTATCGATGGGGAAAATGGAAAAAAAAGTGTACATACATAGCATGAGATACAGTGCCACTTACTTTCCTCTATTTGAGGAAAATATTTAAGGAGGTGCCCTAAACAAATGTAAATGGAATGCTAACAGTGTTCTTAAGCTACCCCATGATGAAAAGTATAAGAAAAGAGTAGTTAGCAATTAATCTTATAATGTGAGGTATATAATTAATGTTAAGTGAATAATGATACTATACTGCCAAAAATATTTAAATGTTAATCAAAGATTGTTGAAAAAGAAGAATCATGAAAATGATATAAGGAAAATATAATGATTACCTGGAATTAAAATGTCTAAAAGTCTTTGCAAACACTGTAGTAGTTGTTTTTGTTGTTCTTGTTGCTATTGGTGGTGGATGTGGCTGATGGGAGTTTGTGTCAGAGTGCAGAGAAAGATGAATGTTGGGTAATAGGGGAGTTTAAGCGAGTAAAGTTCTCAATTTAGTCTATGGGTGAGAGGAGGGTTATGGATAAGTAAAGCATCTTGGCAAAATACAGTTATTAAATATCAATTAATAGTAATAGAGAAAGTTAAGGTTGTGAGACATGAAAATGAAGCCATTATCAAAATTGAATAAAAAAAACTAGTAGAACTTTCAAAATAACATTGGAGAAAATGGGAATAAATGAAGGCTGACAAAACCAGAACAATAAGGGGAAAAGTGAGTCAGCCAAAGTAAGTTAGAAAGTCAGAAAAAAGGAAATGACAAGAAATAATAAATATTAAATAAGATAGAAGTCTCAGTTATCAACATAAAGTTGATAAAGTTGACAAAGTCTACAAGTCTCACTTATCAACATAAAAGTAAACAAATGGGGCACCTGGGTGGTGTCTGCCTTTAGCTCAGGTCATGATCCTGGGATCCTAGGATCAAGACCCGTATCGGGCTCTCTGTTCAGCAGGAAGCTTGCTTCTCCCTCTCCCTCGGCCTGCTGCTCACCCTGCTTGTGTGCGCTCTCTCTCTGTCAAATAAACAAATAACAATCTTTTTAAAAAATTTAAAACACTGAATTCTCCAAGCAGAAGAGAATCTGTAATATTGGATTAAGATACAAACTATACTGCTTATGAGAAACACATTTTTGAAAAAAGGTGAAAATGAGAATTTAAAAATAAAAATGGTTTGACATACTAAAGGATAAATACTGTTATTGTTGCAAAAAGTGGAGTTAAAGGACAAAACCATTATGTACAACAAAGGGGTATAATATTGTTCTGGTTACCTATTGTTACTTAACAAGCCACCCCAAAACTTAATGACTTCAAACAACCAATTTTATTATATTTCATGATTTTCTAGGTCAGGAATTTAGGAAGGACATGGGTTGGGTAGTTTCTGATCTACCTGGGCCTGCTATGATACGTGAGACTGGAAGACCCCTTTCAAGACCCCTTATGTGTGGCACCTCATTACTCCTTGGCCTCACTCTTTTTCATACTCTCATATTTCTCAGTAGCCTGATTTATTCTTGATAGGTCTCAGTTGTTGAGGTTATGCCAAAACCTGTCAGTGTTCCAAAGGGAGGGATAACAGTCAGCACCCAATTTCAGGCTGATTAGAAGCAGACTCACCAGTAGCAGCTTATAAAATATGTAAATATATACAGTCCTTTGGGACACCAGTTATAATCCCTGCTGGTCTACAGACCAGGTAATTTAAAGGTGGCCCTTCGGCAACATTTGCAAAAACTGGGGCTCCAGATGAGTGTATAAGCTCCTTTCTGAGAGGTACCAGAAAGCTGTAGGGAGGCCTAGGGAGAATGCAAGATGGGTGTCCCTTGTCCATATTCTCTAAAAGCTCCTCTGTAACATCTAGACATGATTAACTTGAAATCTGCCCCTCAGGCTGAGCTCCAGGACAATAGGCCCTTTTCACAAGATGAGTGGGGATGTGCTTCAGTCTGTAGTGTTGTGCCCTAGGTGGGTAGTTTGCCAAGAACAACATCACCAATTGTTTCAGTCCACTGGTGCTCAGCAATGTAAGTGCACCTGGTCACCAGAGCCAGGTGTGTAAGTGGTGCCCCCTTTGTGGAATGCACAAGTCTGCTGGCTTCCTCACAGGCTCTTGGGAGCCCAGGGACACCAGGGATCTTGGGGCCAGGGCAGGCCTGCAAGCTTCAGTGGAACTGTGGGGGTGCTCAGGGCAAGAGAGTCCTGCTAGCTGTAGCAAGGCTTTGGGAACATGTGGGGGTAGGCCAACCCAGTCAGCTTCATCAGGGCTTTGGGGGAACATGGGGTTGGTTGCAAGCTCACTGGCTGCAGCAGGGTGACAGGGAAGCCTGGGGCAGAGTGAGCATGCGATTTGCAGCAGGACTAAAGTTGTGCCTGGGGTTGCAGCAGTTCCACTGGATTCAGGAGACCTGTGGGAGATCACAGGGGCAGAGCAAGTCTGCAGACTTCATCTACTTAATCAGGCCTGGGAGAAAGCTTGGGTGTGGGAAAACTCCAACCAGAACCCTGCATCTCTGGCGGATTCTTGAAGATTAACTAATGAATCTTCTTTGTGTATGGTCTAGGTGCTTTTCTTTTCTTTTTTTTTTTTTTAAGAGGGAGATGGATGGGGGAGGGGCATAGGGAGAGGGAGAAAGAGAATCTTAAGCAGGCTCCACACCCAGCACAGAGCTTGACTTGGGACTTGATCTCACAAACCTGAGATCATGACCTGAGCCAAAATAAGAGTCTGATGCTTAACTAACTGAGCCACCCGGGTGCCCCTATGGGCTTTTCAAACTACTATTTTTGCTGAATCCTGGAGTGAGCGAGTCTGTGGGAGCCCTTTAAGAGCAGACTTTCCATTCCCCATAGCCTTTTAGGTCTCTAGGAAATCAGACTCGTTGGTATTGAGGGCCAGAAATTTGGGGGCTCATTTCTCCACTGTAGGCCCCAAGGGTTGGGGTGCCCAATGTGGGGTATGAACTTCTCACTCCTCAGGGAGAAACTCTGTGTTTGTAAGATTTCCCCCTTGTTGTGGGTTGCATTGCTGTGGTGGGGTTTTCGGTGAGATACATTTCTTCCTCTCCTGTCTCAATGTAGCCCTTTTATTCTCTGTTGTGGAGAAGCTTTTCAGCTAGTTTCAGGTCTTTTTCAGAGAGAATTGGTTCATGCATAGCTGTAGATTTGCCGTGTTTATGGGAGGATGTCAGTTCAGGATCTTCCTATGCAACCATCTTGAACTACTTTTCAATGTGTTCTATGTCATGTTTAAGAAATACTTCTTTACCCCAGAGTCATAAATTTATTCTGCTATAGGGCCTTCAAAAATTGTATAGGTTTACAATTTTCATTTATATTTTTAATCTACTTAGAATTGGTTTTTGTGAGGTCAAATTTCATAATTTTTACAAGTGAGTAACTATTTGACCCAGCAATATTTACTGAAAAGTCCATCCTTTTCTCTATGATATGCAGTGTCTAATCTGTCATGAATCAGTTTTCTATTGGATATATGTGTGAGATACAGCTAATGAAAGTTGTGGAGGATATGTATTTCTCTTCCATTGAAAAGTTTGTTATTCCTGTGCTAATACAACATTGTAATTCCCATAGATTTATTATAATATCTGGTTTATAATGTTTGTTTTGATGATCTTGAAAATGGTATGTTTTAAAATTAAAATTTCAAACTGCTTGTTGTTGGAGTATAGAAATACAGTTGACTTCCACATATTCATTTTGCAACCAGCAATCTCGCTAAACTATTTTATTAATACCAGTGATTTGTCTTAGTTATTTTATTTTATATAAACAATCATGTTTAAATAACTGCAGCTTTCTTTACTTTTAATCCTTCGACTTTTTATTTCTTCTTACTTTACTGCTCTTGCTAGGACATCTTCTATTTACTATAATTTAATTGGCAGTACGTGAAAGACTTTTTTTCCTTATCTTAAAAGGAAAGTATTTTTACCATTAAATGTAGTTTTACCATAGTTTTTTGTTCTAGGGTTTTGTATTTTTTTTATTTTTGGTTTTGGTTTTTGTTTTTGTTTTTTTTTTGCTTTAGGGCTTTTCACGTTTTTTTTATATTCATTTATCAGATTACGTAAGTTTGTTCCTATTCCTAGTTCACAAATAGATTTTCTTTTGTTTAAATTTTATGAATGAGGGTTGAATTTTATCAAAAGCTTTTCTCATAACTAAACTGTTTCTAGATTCACTGAGATGCTGTTATGCCTTTTTTTCTCTAATCTGTTAATGTGCGTAATAATAATAATTTGTCTCTAATACTAAACCAACTATGTTTTCCTGAATAATATAAATTGATCATGATGATCTTTTCTTTTTTTCCCTTTTATTTATATTATTTTATTTTTTAAATTATGTTTAGTTAGCCAGCATATAGTACATCATTGGTTTTTGAGGTAGTGTTCAACGATTCATTAGTTGCGTACAATACCCAGAGCTCATTACCACATGTGCCCTCCTTAATATCCATCACCTGCTTACCCCATCCTTCCACCCCCTCTCTTCTGTAACCCTCAGTTTGTTTCCTGGAGTCCAGAGTCTCTCATGGTTTGTCTACCTCTCTGATTTCTTCCCATTCACTTTTCCCTCCCTTCCCCTTCTGCACTATTTCTTATGTTCCATATATGAGTGAAACCATATGATAATTGTCTTTCTCTGCTTGACTTATTTCACTTAGCATAATCCCCCCCAGTTCCATCCATGTCCATGTAAATGGTAGGTATTCATCCTTTCTGATGGCTGTGTAATATTCCATTGCATATATGAATCACATCGTCTTTATCCATTCATCTGTTGAAGGACATCTTGGCTCCTTCCACAGTTTGGCTATTGCGGACATTACTGCTATGAACATTGGGGTGAATGTGCCCCTTCTTTTCATTACATTTGTATCATTGGATTAAACACGTAGTAATGCAAATGCTGGGTCGTAGGGTAGCTCTATTTTTAACGTATTCAGGTACCTCCATACTGTTTTCCAGAATGGCTGTACCAGCTTGCTTCCCAGAGCAATTTACACTTTCAATGCTATGCCTATCAAAATACATTGACATTTTTCACAGAGCTAGAACAATCCTAAATTTGTATGGAACCAGAAAAGACCCTGAATCACCAGGGGAATGTTGAAAAAGAAAACCAAAGCTGGGGACATCACAATGCCTGACTTCAAGCTATATTACAAAGCTGTAGTCATCAAGACAGTATGGTATTGGCACAAAAACAGACACCTAAATCAATGGAACAGAATAGAGACCCCAGAAATGGACCCTCAACTCTATGGTCAACTAATCTTCGACAAAGCAGGAAAGAACATCCAATGGAAAAAAGACAGTCTCCTCAATAAATGATGCTGGGGAAACTGGATAACCACTCACAGAAGAATGAAAGTAGACCATTCTCTTACACCATACATGACGATCTTTTTTTACACTTTGCTGAATTTGATTTGCAAATATTTTGTTTAGAATTTTTTCATCTGTACTCATTAGTAATATTAACCTGAAATTTATTTTTCATACCTCCTTTGTCATGTTTTGGAATTGAGACTATCCTGCCCCTATTATGATTGGAGAGATATAAAGTATTGTTTCTACTCACACTAACACTTCTGACGCCACATGTGTGGGTTTACCACACCAAGCAATTCTCAAATTCTTTGCACTGAGTGTCCTAAAAGTCAATTAAATTCTGATACTAACTACATGGAGTTAGTGCAGACGCCATAGTTGAGCACTCAGTCTTTCAATACTGATGACCCCCTGTTCAGATGCCAATTGTAGGTAGTGGGTCCCCAGGTTACTTACGCTTCTATTCAACTTGGTTACAAATTGAGGTTCCCACACTCACCCTCTCAGGTTTGATAATTTGCTAAAGACTCATGGAAACCAGGGAAAACACTTCACTATTACTGGTTTATTATGAAGGATACAACTTAGGAACAGCCAAATGGAAGAGGTGATTAGAGCAATATATGGGGGAAGGCACCCAGAGCTTCCATGCCCTTTCTGGCATGTTATCTTCCCATAACCTCAATGTGCTCACTAATGCAAAAGCTCATCATCAAATCTTGTTCAAGAGTTTCTATAGAGCTTAATCTCCAGCCCCTCCTTCTCTTCCTGGAGATTGGTAGGTTGGGCTAATAGTTCAAACCCTCTAATCATAACAGCACTCTAGCTGGCCTTAAGGGCTAACTTACTTCAAGTTAACACACTCCTTGCTTGCTTGCTGACTGACTTAAGGTCCTTGATTTGTAACAGAGCTAATTTACTTTCTTTGAGACTTTCAGACCACTGGCCTCAGGGAATAAAGGACCAGAATGTTCCCAAACCACAGAGGACAGCAAGTCTGTTTGAAGCCCCCTTACCTTTCTGATTAGTCAAGCAATCTTCTGGCAAAATATTTTTCTTCTTTAAGGTCACACAAATGACTTTACTGACCTACCTTTGCACATCTGTAGACCTTGCCCTACTTTGCAGAAAGAACAGAGTACTCTTGCACAACCCATGGGTACCAAGGAACCAGAACTTCTTGCACAACTCTCCTGGGCACCAAGAAGCTAGAACTTCTTGCGCAACCTCCGAGCATGGAGATAACTCTAGCTGACATCATTGAATCTGCATGTAATCAAGAAATGTCACAGACCACTGCATTCTCTTAACTGATTAAACCCCTATAAAAATCTCTGGGCCAGGCAGAAACCTGGGAGTTGGCCTTTAGTCAAGAGTCTGCCTTCTCCCCATGTGGCCAGCCTCATGAGTAAAGCTTACATTCCTTTCCTTTTTTTTAATAATACTTTTTTTTATTATATTGTGTTAGTCACCATACAGTCATATTCTTTTCCAATCAGAACTCCTTTCTTGAGTACTGGCCTTTTGAGTGACGGGCAGCCAAATGAGTTTCAGTAACATAATCACTTGGTCTTTCTGGTGACCAGCCCCATCTTGCGGCTATCTAAGGTCCCCACCATAAGTCACCTTACTAGCATAGACTCAGATGTGTTTAAAGGGGCTCATTATGAACAGCAAAAGATATTCCTATCACTCAGGGAATTCCAAAAGTTTTAGGAGCTCTGTGTCAAGAATAGAGGATAAGGATCAAAGTTATTTCTTATTATACTATAGGAATATAGTTGTCTCAAAATACACATATATTTTCCCTCAAATGTTTATTAGAACTGTCTAGTAAAATTGTCTGATCTAGGGTATTTGTGGTGGAGGTGGGGAAAGACAATTTAAACAACAGATTTAATATCTCTAATTGCTATAAAACTATTTAGATATTCTGTTTCTAGTTTATTCCTTTTCAGTAAGTTACATATTTTTAAAGAATTTGCCCATGTCATGTAAATTTTCAAATTTCAGCATAAATTCAATATCCTATTATCTTTTAGTGTTTTGCATCTGTAACTATTACACTTCTTCATTCTTACAATTGTTTCTTTGTTATTTCTTTTATGTATTTTGCTAGAGACTTGTTCATATTATTAGTCTTTTCAACAATCTTTGACTTTGTTGACACTCGTGTATTTGGTTCATTTTATTAATTTCAATTATCTTTAATTTTTCCTTTCTTCTACTTTGGCTTTATTCTGTTGCTCTTTTTCTAACTTCTTAAATTGAATGGATAGTTCATTAAATTTTAACCTTCCTTTTTTTCTAATATAAGCATTTAAGGCTATAAAATTTGCTCTAATGATTTTTTTTAAATACATCCCGCAATTTTTATTTGTAACATTATCATTGTCAAGATCTAAATATCTTCTATTATTCATTATTGTCTTCTTTTACCATTGAGTTATTTATAATTATGTTTCTTAATTTCTAAATTCATGAGGATTTTTCTAGCACACGTGTAATTACTGTTTTAAAAAATATATTATGAATCTTAACTAAATTTTGTTGGCGTTAGAGAATATGGCCTGTATGGTATCAATGCTTTAAAATTTACCAATGTGTGATCATTTTTAAGAAATATTCCATGTGGTCTTGAAAAGAATGCATATTTGGCAATTACATATATGTAATTACAGATATGTGTATATGTGTATAGATACACATAAACATTAAATATATAAAAATATACATACACATACATATAGGTGGAGATATATTTATGTATGTGTATATATATGTATATATATACTGTTTTATATATAAATGTAGATATAGATGTAGGTATAAATAAATTGGTCTATATATCTTTTTGTATATTCTTGTCAAATGTGTTGATCAAAACTTTCATATCATTACTGATATTTTACCTGCTTATTCTATGTTATTGTGAGATAAGTTAAAAACACTCACAGCCATAATGGGTTTATTATTCTTTATATTTGTCAATGTTTATTGTAAATGTTTTGATACAATTTTAGAAGTTTTACCCTATTTCATCTATTCTAAGATTTACAATTTTTCCTTATCTTCACATTTCTGAAATCAATATGTGTCTGATACTTGATGGTGTTTTACCATAATAATTAGCTACATTCTTTTAATTTAGCACATATCTATGTATCCTACAATTTATGTAATTCTTGATTTGATGAAATATGGTGTGTCATCACTGTGAGCTGAAACTTCTTTCAGTATAAAGTGATCTTTATGTTCAGTAATGCTTTTGTGTATTTTTTGTTTGCCAGGACTATAGCTATACGATATTCTTGTTGGTTAACATTTGTCTGGAATATATTTTTTCCTTATGTTGTATATATGTATCTTATAATTAGTCTTAAAATTTAATATGAGATTCTTTGTTTTTTACATTACGTGGAGTATTAAGCCATTTTTTATTGTAATTACTGATATTTTTGGATTTCCCACATCTTATTTTATACTTTCTAATTGTTTTACTTTTACAGTTTCTTTTTGTTGTTGTCGTTTCTTTTAGGTTATTATACATGTTTCTCTTTGTATTTTGTCACTCTACTAAGAAGTTAAATTCTCTATCTCTATTTCTTTCATTATTATACTAGAGAATTTTTAAAGCTAGTCTTGACTTTAAAAAGATTAGTCATTAAAAATAAAAAATAATAAGAAAAATAAAAAGATTAGTCAATATCTTTACCATTTACCTGAAAGATATGAGGACCTTAGACCGCCATAGTTTTATGCTCCACTACTGACATATTTGAATTTTGTCACGTTAGATTTATCTCTCTTTTAAACACACAAGATGTCGTTGTTGTTATCGCTATTATTATGGTTGTTGTTTATGCAATTATTCATTTTGATTTATCAACATATTTATAACTTCATTCATTCTTATTTCTTATTGTTTCTCAGACATTCTATCTGGGATTATTTTATTTATGCTCGAAGAAGATTCTTTACACTTTCCTTTAGTATGGATCTTTTGGTGACAGACACATTTTTTGTTTGTTAAAAATATGTTTATTCTGATTTTCAAAGATTCCTTTGCTAAATATAAAATAGTGAGTTGGTGGATTTTGTTTGTTTTCTTTCATTGTTCTCTCAGCACAACAAAGATATAAATCCATTCTCACCTTGTTGGTGAAAAATTAGCTAGAGGGAGACAAGATGTCAGAGGAGTAGCAGATCCCATTCCAACTGGTCCCTTGAATTTAGCTGGATATCCATCAAACCATTTTGAACACCCACGAAATCAGCCTGAGATGTAAGAATGCAAGCAGAAAAGTGAATGCTTTTTGCAAGATAGGATGTACAGAGTCGTGAATCTGTGGGGAGATATCAGAAGATAAACAGAAGGGGGAGGGAGCTTCCATAAGCTGGCTCCCGGAAAGTGATATAACACGAGAGCACAAATCAGAACCCTTAGAAATCTGCTCTAGTGAGAGACATCCCTCTCTGAAAGGGGCTGTGGAAATGAAAAGGTAGAATTCTAGGTAGGGCATTGTGGTCCCAGGATACAAAGAGCCACAGAGTGTAGGCGAGTGCCTGTACTGGTAGAGTGCCTGAGCAGTGGAGCCAGGAAGCAGGTTATGGTCAGTGAGCCCAGGAAGGGACTCTCAGCTCTGATCACCATAAATCTGAGCCGGGCCTGTTGGTAACCACTCTTTTTCTGAGCAGCCTGAAAAAGTCTGGAACCAGTGCCTGACCAGAAAAGAAATCGCAGGGTGGTGGCTGCCCAGAAAGGGCTTTAAAACAGCAGCCAGACATGATCCAGGAGCTTCAGGTGCACGCTCCAGCCCATGGCTGCTCCCAGTTTTAGAATCACAAAGGGCAGTGGCATTCCCGGACCCCTGGGACTACCTCTGAGAGGGTTGCAGTGGGCGCACCACAGGAGGCTGTGGTTTTCAGTGGCACATACAGAAATGGAGACTGTTTGTCCTGGAGGGTTTATTAAGGAGAGCAGACTGTGATTTTTCTGCTCTGGGTCAGAGGTTTGGGTGCGGATTTTTTTGCTCTGATACTCTGAAGAGACGCGGAAAGCCTCCAGGGGAAAAAAAGCCACACAGAAGACTGGTTTCCACTGAGCCCATCCCCCTGACAGGGGGTAGGGCAAATCTTCCCAGGCAGGGTTACCTGAGAAACAGCGCAGCAGGGCCCTTCCCCAAAGACAAGCTGACAGAACATGTGGACAACAACCCTAGAGATGCCATAAAACTGTAAAATCCCAACTCCAGGGGCAAGCTTCATGACTGGTTTATTTCTCAAATTCTCCTTTTCTTTTTTTTTTCTCTTTCTAATGCTTTTTCTCTATTTTTTTCTTTTTACATTTTCTTCCTTTCAACTAGATGTTTATTATATCAACTTATATTTCATAGTCGCTTTTTAACTTGTATTTTTCACACCTATATTTTTGTAGATATATGCCTTATTTTATTACTTTTTTCACTCTATTCAATTTTACCTTTATATATATAAGTTTTACTTTCTTTGTAATTTTGGGATATAGTGTCTTCTAACACAGAGACCAAAATACACCCAGGAAAAACTGGAACACCCTGCTTTGTCTACCCTGAGAGATTATAGTCCCTATCCTCCCTTTTTTTTCTTTTATTTTCATTTTTAAATTTTATTCTTGTGTTTCATTTTCGGTGGTGGCTTCTGACCACTCCGGATTTTGCTAGGGTGCATCTTGCTTGGGTCGTGGTTGGTATTTTGGATTCTGCTCATTCACTTAACCATCCCTCAACGGAATGACTAGGAAGAGGAACTCTCAACAAAGAAAAGAACCAGAAACAATGTCTTCTGCCATAGAACTAATGGATATGAATATAAGTAAGATATTAGAGATAGAATTTAGGATAGCAATATTAAAGTCAATAGCTAGGCTTCAAAAAACATTAGTGACAATATAGAATCTCTAAGGGCAGAAATGAGATCTAATCAGGGTGAACTAAAAAATGCTATGAGTGAGATGCAGTCTAAACTGGAGACTCTAACAGCCAGGGTAAATGAGGCAGAAGAGAGAATCAGCAATCTAGAAGATAAGCAGATGAAAAGGGAGGAAGTTGGGGGAAATGGAGATAGGCAGCAAGTAGCACATGAAAAAAGGGAGAGATCATGATTAATACCAAAGAAATAGAAACCGTTATTAGAAATTATTACCAGCAGTGTCACCTGGGTTGGCTCAGTTGGGTAAGAGTATGCCGTCGGCTCAGGTCATGATCCCAGGGTCCTGGGATCAAGTCCCGTATTGGGTTCCTTGTTCGGCAGAGCCTGCTCTCTCTCTGCGTGCTACTCCCCCTGCTTGTGCTCTTTCTCTCTCTCTCTCTCTCTGACAAATACATGAAGGAAATCTTTAAAAAAAGAAAGAAAGAAAAGAAAAGAAATCATTACCAGCAACTATATGCCAACAAATTAATCAATCTGGAAGAAATGGATGCATTCCTGGAAACTTATAAACTACCAAGACTGAAACAGGAAGAAATAGACAATCAGAACAGACCAATAACCAGTGGGGAAATTGAAGCACTAATGAAAAACCTCCCAAAAATCAGGATTCCAGGGCCGGATGGCTTCCCAGGAGAATGCTGCTAAACATTTAAAGAAGAAATAATACTTATTCTTCTGAAGCTGTTTCAAAATATCAAAATGGAAGGAAAACTTTCAAACCCGTTCTGTGAGGCCAGTATTACCCTGATCCCAAAACTAGAAAAAGACCCCATCAAAAAGGAGAACTACAGACCAACATCCCTGATGAACATCGATGCTAAAATACTCAACAAGATCCTAGCCAATAGGATCCAACAGTACATTAAAAGGATTATTTCACTATGACCAGGTGGTATTTATTCCTGGGATACAAAGGTGGTTCAACATTTGGAAATCAGTCAATGTGATAGAGCACATTAATAAAAGAAAAGACAAGAATGATATAATCCTCTCAATGCAGAAAAAGCATTTGACAAAATATAGCATCTTTTCCTGATTAAAACTCTTCAAAGTATAGGGATAGAGGGAATATACTTAAATATCATAAAAGCTGTCTATGGAAAGCCCACAGTCAAATATCATCCTCAATAGGGAAAAACTGAGAGCTTTTCCCTTAAGGTCAGGAACATGACAGGGATGTCCACTCTCACCATTATTGTTAAACATCATACTAGAAGTCTTAGCCTCAGCAATCAGGCAACAAAAAAAATAAAAGGCATCCAAATTGGCTAAGAAGAAGTAAAACTCTATGTTCAGAGATGACATGATATTTTATGTGGAAAACCCAAAAGACTCCACCCCCAAATTACTGGAACTCATACAACAATTCAGTAATGTGGCAGGATACAAAATCAATGCACAGAATTCAGTTGCATTTCTATACACGAACAATGAGACTGAAGAAAGAGAAATTATGGAATTGATTCCATTTACAATAGCACCAAAAACCATAAGGTTTCTCGGAATAAACTTAAACAGAGAGGTAAAGGATCCATATTCTAGAAACTACAGAACACTGATGAAAGACATTGAAGAAGACACAACAAGATGGAAAAACATTCCATGCTCATGGATCGGAAGAATAAACATAGTTAAAATGTCTATGCTACCAGAGCAATCTACACTTTCAATGCCATCCCGATCAAAATACCAATGACAGTCTTCACAGAGCTGGAACAAACAATCCTAACATTTATAAGGAACCAAAGAAGATCACCAGGGGAATGTTGAAAAAGAAAACCAAAGCTGGGAACATCACAATGCCTGACTTCAAGCTATATTACAAAACTGTGATCATCAAGACAACATTGCATTGGCACAAAAACAGACATATAGATCAATGGAACAGAATAGAGACTCCAGAAATGGACCCTCAACTCTGTGGTCAACTAAATATTACAAATCAGGAAAGAATATCTAATGGAAAAAAGACAGTCTTTTCAATAAGCTGTGCTGAGAAAATTGGACAGCCACATGCAGAAGAATGAAACTGGAAGATTCTCAACACTATACACAAAGATAAACTTAAAATGGATGAAAGACCTCAGTGTGAGACAGGAATCCATCCAAATCCTAGAGGATAACATAAGCAGTAACCTCTTCAACATCAGCCACAGTGCCTTCTTTAAAGACGTATCTCTAAAGGCAAGGGAAACAAAAGCAAAAATGAACTTTTGGGACTTCATCAAGATAAAAATTTCTGCATAGCAAAGGAAATAGTCAACAAAACTAAGAGGCAACCCACTAAATGGGAGAAGATATTTGCAAATGACATTACAGATAAAAGGCTGATATCCAAGATCTATAAAGAACTTCTCAAACTTGACACCCAAAAAACAAATCATCTAGTCAATAAATGGGCAAAAGATATGAACAGACACTTTTCCAAAGAAGACATACAAATGGCTAACAGACACATGAAGAAATGTTCAACATCACTAGCCATCAGGGAAATACCAATCAAAACCACAATGAGATACCACCTTACACCAGTTAGAATGGCAAAACTTAACAAGACAGGAAACAACAAATGTTGGCAAGGATGTGGAGAAAAGGGAACTCTCTTATACAGTTGGTGGGAATGCAAGCTGGTACAGCCACTCTGGAAAACAGTATGGAGCTTCCTCGATACGTTAAAAATAGAGCTACCCGATGACCCAGCATTTGCATTACTACGTGTTTACACCAATGATACAAATGTAATGAAAAGAAGGGGCACATTCACCCCAATGTTCATAGCAGCAATGTCCACAATAGCCAAACTGTGGAAGGAGTGAAGATGTCCTTCAACAGATGAATGGATAAAGACGATGTGATTCATATATGCAATGGAATATTACACAGCCATCAGAAAGGATGAATACCTACCATTTACATGGACATGGATGGAACTGGGGGGGATTATGCTAAGTGAAATAAGTCAAGCAGAGAAAGACAATTATCATACGGTTTCACTCATATGTGGAACATAAGGAATAGTGCAGAAGACCACAGGGGAGGGGAGGGAAAAGTGAATGGGAAGAAATCAGAGAGGGAGACAAATTATGAGAGACTCTGAACTCTGGGAATCAAACTGAGGGTTACAGAAGAGAGAGGGGTGGGGTATAACTGGGTGAGGGGTATTAAGGTGGGCACATGTTTTGATGAACACTGGGTGTTATATGCAACTAATGAATCATTGAACACCACATCAGAAACTAATGATGTAGTATATGTTGGCTAAGTGAACGTAATAATAAAAGGAAAAGAAAAAATAGCTATCATTGAAGTGATAGTTTTTCTAAAAAAAAATTGGTACATGTTTTTTCTGACTGCTTTTAACATTTTTTATTTATTTTATTTACTAGAAGTGATATGACTTGGTGAAGATTTCATTGCATTTATCCTACTTTATATTCCTTCGTCTTTTAATATATAAATTTGCCTTTTCTGAAGACAAATTTCAAAGTTTTGAAAATTTGTTGCCATTATTTCTATGTATGATCCTGTATGATCCTGTCCATTTTTTCCCTCCCTTATGGGACTCTAATTGGATCTATGTTGGTCCTTTTTAATTTACATCTTAAGCTTTAAAAGAAATTTCATCACTCCATCTTGGACATTTTTCCAAAAAAGACATACAGATGGCCTACAGATACATGTAAAGTATTCAGAATCACTGATAATCAGGGAACTAGAAGTCAAAACTACAATGAGATATCACCTCATACCTGTTGGAATGGCTAAAATCAACAGCACAAGAAACAACAGGTGTAGGTAAGGATGTGGAGAAAGAGGAGCCCTCTTACACTGTTTGTGGGAATGCAAACTGGTTGCAGCCTCTGTGGAAAATAGTATGGAAGTTCTTCAAAACATTAAAAATAGAACTACCTTATGATCCAGCAGTTGCACTACTAGGTATTTACCCAAAGAATACAAAAATACTGATTCAAAGGAATACATGCACCTTGATGTCTGTATCTGCATTATCAACAATAGCCAAATTATGAAAAGAACCAAAGTGTTCATGGACTGATGAATGGATAAGGAAGAGGTGATATATATATGCAATGGCATATTACTCAACCATAAAAATGAATGAAATCTTGCCACTTACAATGACATGGATGGAGCTAGAGAATATTATGGTAAGCAAAATAAGTCAAGCAGAGAAAGACAAATACCATATGATTTTACTCATATGTGCAATTTAAGAAACAAAACATGAATACAGGGAGAAGAAAAATGAGAGGCAAACCATAAAACAGACTCTCAACTATAGAAAACAAACTGAGGGTTGCTGGAAGGGAGGAGGTGGGTGGGGTATGGGTTAAATGGGTAATGGTAATTAAGCAGGGAACTTGTGATGAGCACTGGGTGTTGTATGGAAGTGATGAATCACTAGATTCTACACCTGAAACTAATGTTACACTGTATATTAACTAACTGGAATTTAAATAAAAGCTTGAAAGATGCAAAAAAAAAAAAAGAAAATATGCTGGATATTTCAGTTTTATTAAATTTATAATATTTGTTCTGTCTCTTTTTATATGATTTAACTAGGGAATTCTTCTGTATGTACTTGAAGAACATGTGTATTCTCTTTTTCTTGGATAGAATGTTTTAATATATATCTTTTAGAACTATGTATTCTGAAGTATGCTTCAAGTAATAAGTGTTCTTGTTGATTTTGCAACTGGATAACGAAATTTGTTGAAAATAAAAAAAATAAATTTAAAAAATGTTTATTGAGGGCACCTGGGTGGCTAAATTGGTTAAGCCTCTGCCTTCAGCTCGGGTCATGATCTCAGGGTCCTGGAATTGAGTCCCATGTCAGGTTCCCCGCTCAGTGGGGAGCCTGCTTCTCCCTCTCACTCTCTCTTTGTGCTTTCTCTCTCTTTCTCTCTCAAATAAATAAACAAAATCTTAAAAAAATAAAAGATGTTAATTGAATATATAATATAGTGAAGAATAATTTACATGAAATACATTTTTCTCTTAATATATTTAAGACTTTTAAACTCTTTAAATTAAAGGAAATATAGTAAAAAAAAAGTTGTCTGTGATTGTTAGCCAGCATTGATGTGGCAGAAGCTGACTGCTAGACACCTCAACCCAATATTACCCAGATTCTGTTCATTTTACCACCTATCATTTTCTAACTTTCCCACTGACTCAGTTCTGATCTTCAAAATGTTCTAACTGGTCTCCCTGTTTCTAGTCCTCCCTTTCTCCAGCCAGTTCTTCACACTGTTTCCATATTTATCATCTAAAAGAAAATAAAACAAAACCCCTATAATCCTCTTACTTCCTGCTTAAAATTATTTGATGACTCTCCATTGCATCCAGGATAAGATCCAAACCCCTTAGCCTGGCATTGCAAGCTTCTATTCTTTTCTTCTTCTTCTTTTTTTTAATTCTGTATTGTTAACATATAATGTTACATTAATTTCAGGTATACAACATAGTGATTGAATACTTCCATACATTATTCTATGCTCACAACAGTGTACCTACCATCTGTCACCATGCAATGCTATTACAGTATCATTGACTATGCTGTACCCTTTATTCCCATCACTTATTCATTCCATAAGTGAAAGCCTATATATCCTACTTCCTTTCTCCCATTTTGCCCAACCTCCTATCCCCTTTCCCCCTGGCAACCATCAGTTTGTCACCTTGGGTTGACGCTTTCTCCTCTCTAGGCCTTTGGTTCCCCATTTATAGAATGAGGGAGATTTGATAAGATTATTTTACAAAGGTTTGGCTCAAGGACACTGTGCATCTATGATTCCATAACTATCAGGTGTGTTTGTGAGTGTGTATATATATGTGTGTGTGAATTTGGACGTGCTCTTTCCTTGGGCTTCAGTTAACTTATAAAAATGAGGATTATGATCTAGATAATCTCTTTGAGATCCTTCCAGTTTTTAAATGTCACAATCCCACAATTCTGCAGCCCAAGCCTTTTTCCAAAATCAGATCCTAGCATTTCTCCTCATATCTTTTTTGGGAGGTATCTTTATTATCCTCCTATACATTTTCTCATAGTCCAAGTATGCTCCCCATCTTGTAACTCTCAGAAAAAAACACAAAGACTTCCAGGCCTTGTCTCAGAGCTTGGGAGTCGAGTTCCCCTCTGGCCACACTCTTCTTAGCTCCAAAGAGCTATTAAAAAAACGCCAGCTGCTTGGAACTGTCTCCCACTACTAATAGGTTTTTTTTTTTCAGTTGCCTTGAGAAACTAAATTATTCTCCAAATAAGTTCCTGTTAGGTTTATAATAAATGTGATTTAAATGAGAAAATTATCACCCTCTCAGGCTAGGAAAGCCACTCCAATCTTTCCAGGGAAAAAATACCTCCATTAACCAGGACCTCTCCCAGAATCTTCAAGGCAAGATTCTTATCTTGGGGAGGGACTCAGAGATAAAATGCTATGGAGTGAGTGCACAATTATCCCCAGCCCTCTTGGGGAACCCAGGCATTCAGGGCCTATTGAACCCTCAAGGGGACCATCCTCAACAAGCTTTCTGCCTTCACACTGGGTGGCCTCTCTTCCAAGCCCAACAGATGAAATCTCTCATGTTTGTAAAAGTCTATGGATATTTCATTCCACTATTTATGACACAATTTAAAGATCTTTAAGAATTCTTAAAGATCATCAATCTGGTCTAACTGCCTTATTGAAGAGATGGGGAGACTGAAGCCTAGAAAAGGAAAAGGACTTACCCAAGTTCACGTGGTGAGTCAGTGGCAAAGCCAGTCTTCCCAACCTGTGGAAGAGCAACAACCACATTGTAGTTTGATTTTGCAAATTTTCTCTGCCTCATATTTTGCCCTTTATCATCCAGTGCTCTAGTCATCTTGAAAGTTTTAGTTTTTGTGTGAGTACCCAATTTTTGGATACAAGGGGAACTATCAGAGAGAGGGACCTATCCCTTTCTTGAGTCTGGTTCAAAGCACTTACCAGCCACACCCGATTCTTCTTGCGACCTTGGTTATCTAACAGCATAAGCCTATTATGAGCCCTGGTATATTTTTTTATGACTGCTCTGGCTGAGTTCTCAGCCTATTTATACACAATCAAGGACAGCTTTCTACAAACAGGATCTGCCGTAGGCCCTGAAAGCTTCATGTCTCCCCAAAAAATACCTCTAAGAGCTTGCCCCATGGAAAAAGAATGTAATAGAATGTGTCATCTCTGGAGATCTTGGTGACTTAGAGCTTTTCTTCCCCAACTCCTGTCCTCCCCATCACCCACCATCACCACCAGTCACCTCTGCTGACAGCTAGTTCATTGCCTTCTCACACCACACATTGTCATGAACAAAATGGTAGACTTAGAAATACATTTTAAGACAATATGAAAGAAGGGCTTATAAACTCTGTCATTGAGAAACTTAGGGCACAGGGAGAATATGGTTTTCATTGCTGCATTCCTTATTCATTCATCACTCATTTATTCAATCATTCCTAAACAGTAGACACCAAGTGTCTATCGTGGATTAAGTCCTGTGTGAGATTCTAGGGATAAAGAAATAAGGCATAAACCACTGCCCTGAAGGAGTTCCCAGATTAGTGGAAGCAGATGTGACAGTGTTATAATATACAGTGATCAGTGTAAGATAAGGGTTTACATACAAAATTTGGGTTAGGGGAATCAAGCAACACTTCACAAAAAAAGATAGGTTTTTTTAGTGATTTTGGAAACAAATAGGATTTCGCCATCAGAAGTGGGAAAAGAAGATCTAAGCAGAGGGACAATCATGTCAAAAGACTGTGACTGAATTATAGTAGTTAATATTTATTGAGAAACTACTACGTGTCAGGTATTTTATGCCAAATTCATTTAATCCTGATGAAAACCCAATGAAGTAAATAATGTTATTACCCCATTTACAGATGAGTAACTGAGACACAGAGAGGTTAAATGACTTGCCCAAGGTTATTTTAACTAGGAAATAAGGGAGGCATTATTTGTGTCCACGCAGTTGGACTTCAGAGCTGGCACTCTTAACTACTACATGGTATTGCCTCTTGCCTCTTTCAGATGCTAGTGAGAGACATCTTGACTAGTCTGTAAAGATAGAGGGTGGAGATGCAGAAGGTGAAAATGGCAAGGAGCAAGTTGAAAAGATCATAATCAAAGAGGTATATGGTGAAACAATGAGGATACTTTAAAATGGAGGAGGTTTTTGCATTCGGTGTGACTCTAAGACAAAAATTCAGGTCTATGTGGAGTACATTATTTGCTCACCTCTGTATAAGACATTATTGCCACATTCCAGGTTGGCACCAGAATCCAGGGGGCTTATGCAGTGTGCAAATAAAAGGTAGAAAAGCTTCTAATCTCCAGGTTCTTATGGCCTCTGCTGGCACCCTTGTTATCCAACCCCAGGCAATGGGCCATGAAGGAGGCAAGGTGAAAACTACCTGAGGAAATTAGACCCCAGGCAACCACTCTTTGGCCTTGGTTTGGAAAGAGCTTATGTGGTCTAAAAGAGGTGGTATTTGAGATTTAGAAGGAAACTGGGAGGTCAGAAATATAGTTTCTTGAGAGGTGAGAATATTTGTGCTCTGGTCACAAAACCCTTCTTTAGAAATGTACCACGTTAATAAGGGTTTCTTTTCTCATCATTCTTTCTTTCTTTCTTTTTTTTTTTAAGAGGGAACAGGAAAGGAAGAGGGAGTGGGAGAGACAGATTTGTTTTTTTTTAAGATTTTATTTATTTATTTATTTATTTATTTATTTATTTATTTGACAGAGATAGAGACAGCCGGCGA
The DNA here is from genome assembly GCF_024610735.1 of Ursus americanus. Classification (NCBI taxonomy): domain Eukaryota; kingdom Metazoa; phylum Chordata; class Mammalia; order Carnivora; family Ursidae; genus Ursus; species Ursus americanus. Next base: position 68,307,207 of record NC_142164.1, read on the forward strand.
GAGAGGGAACACAAGCAGGGGGAGTGGGAGAGGAAGAAGCAGGCTTCCAGCAGTGGAGCCTGAGGTGGGGCTCCATCCCAGAACGCCGGGATCACGCCCTGAGCCGAAGGCAGACGCTTAACGACTGAGCCACCCAGGCACCCCTCTCATCATTCTTTCTCCCTTTAATATTTTTTTTAGTAGTTATTGTGTCTGTGGAATGTCAGTAACTTTCAGTTGTGCTGCAAAGAAGCAGAAAATATGTGTTGCAGACAAGCTTGTCCTCACCTAATACCCATTCTCTTCTTCTTGTCTAGTGGAACTCTGATGTTACTTGGGGCAATAGTAGTCCCAGATAAACAAGCAAACAGACAAATACAAAACTGCATGTTTCAGCCTTCCTAGCCTCCCAGAAGGGTGGCAAGATGAATTAGTTCTGACCAATGAGATGTAAGCAAAAGTCATTGTGTGGATATTCTTGGAAAGTATTTTTAAAAAGAGGTAGACTCAGTAGAAGCATAACTTTTGATTTTTCCTGTCCTTTCTTCCTGCAATGCAGACTTGAAGTCTGGTGCTACAAGAGCTATCTATCTTGTAGATAGAATTCTATACCCCAAGAATCACACCACAGGTAAGAATGGTAGAACATAAAGACAGCAACCTGGATACCTAGTGGGTCCTAGACTCCTTCTTAATTTCTTATTATATGAGAAAAATAAATATCTTACATATTTAAAACTCTGAGTTTTTTGTATGTTGTTTTCTTTTATTATTTGTGGCCAAATGCAATCCCAATTTGGTGTAATCTGCAACCTTCTTCAGGTGGAGTTTGAAGAGTGGTGGGGCAATGGTGTCTACTGAGGAAGAGGTGATCCTCAGGGGTAAGTTTTGGGCAAATGCACCTTCCCTCTTGAAAGCCTTTCTTCTGAAGCTCCTCTTTGCCCAAACCTGGGAATTTCTCTGTTCTGATTAAATCAGGAAGGCAGTTCCCTTACAAGGGGTGGCAGTGAGAACCAGAGCCTTTAAGGAAAAGTGAAGCTCAGGAGATAAAATATGGACATCCAATAAAAGCTGTACTTTCCCTCCTATACCTCTGTTTTTGAAACTTTTCTCTAGCAAAATCTAGGGTGTTCCCTCTTCTGTTATCTTTAAATAAATAAATGTAATGATTTAATAAGTATAAGGAAGACATAGTGATAGAATTGTGCTTCTTTTACCCACTAGTGACAATGATATGTTTAGCTACAATTTTCACATAGAAACTTAAAACAATATTCACATTGAATAAAAACTTTCACATCTTTCACAGAAAGAGGAGGCATAATATTTTTTTAAGTACTGAAAGAAAAAAATCATATTTATTATACCCATTGAAATATCTTTCAGTGAAGGTGAGGAAATAAAGACATTCTCAGATAAAGAACTAAGAGTATTTGTCACAAAAAGGTGTTAGGAAGTTCTCTAAAAAATAAAGTAATAAAGTAAGGATAACTGAAACATCAGCAAGGGATAAAGAACAGAATAGAGTAAGCAAAAATATGGGTAAGTACAATAAGCTTTAAGTACAATGAGTTTTATAAATAATGTGTGACACAGCAAAATTTTTACCATTATCTGATGTGGTTTGTAATGTAATACAGGAATCTTTTTAAAAGATTTTATTCATTTATTTGAGAGAGACAGAGACAGAGACAGAGATAGCGAGAGAAAAGAGTAGGAAAAACAGGCTCCCAGCTGAGCAGGGAGCCTAACACGGGGCTCGATCCCAGGACCCCAGGCTTATGACCTGAGCCAAAGGCAGATGTTCAGCTGACTGAGCCACCCAGGCGCCCTTGTACAGGTAATATTTTAAACAGTTGTATTAAAACCAGGAAAGTTAAAGGGAGGTAACTTCATGAGTTTGTATACTTCATGAGAACTGGGAAAAAGCAGTATCTTTCATATATGTATATAATATATATATATAACATGATATAATATGTAGTATAATATATAATATATAATAATATAATATATAATAATATAATATATAATAATATATAATATATAATAACATATCCTATATAATATATTCTAGCAAAATGGAAAAGAAAGAACATAAGACAATTACTGATAATATAAATGTAATGTAAATGTAATATCTAGGTCAACCACTTAAAAGACAATACAAAAAGACACAGACAAAAATAATAGAAATAAGTCTAAATGAAATTCTGCAAAATGTTCTAATAATCCATAGGAAGGCATAAAAATGAACACAGAGAAACAAAATACACAGTGAAAAATCAAAAACAAAAATAAAAAACAAACTTAAGCCCTAATGCATCAACAAATACATTAAATGAAAATTAATGTAATTTTTAAATGCAGTATTTATAGGACAGAATGAATAATGTGAGTAACATCAGCAAAATGGCAAAGCAGGAAGCTGCATGCCCTTGATCTCCCATGGAAACATTAAAATCCTGACTAAAGATTGTTTAAAGTAACTTTATAGGAGCTATGGAAATCTGTCAAAGGTCTACAGCAATCAAGAAAATACCTAATCATGAAAAAGCCACATTCAAAATGCTAAAAAGGTTTTTTTTAACTTAATTTCTTTATTTGAGAGAGAGTGAGAGAAAGAGGGCATGAGCAGGGGGAGAGGGAGAAGCAGACTCCCCCTCCGAACAGGGAGCCTGACGAAGGGCCCATTTCCAGGACCCTGGAATCATGACCTGAGTTGAAGACAGGCAATAAACGGACTGGGACATCCAGGCACCCCTAAAATGATAAAAAGTTTTATGGCATTTTTACTTGCCCTTGTCCTATACTTCCGCTGGCACAGTAAGGTCAGGACGAGGCAGCCCACTTCCTGGTTTCCTTTCTTGGGACTGAAAGAGCAGAATAGAACTTATTTCTATGTTTCTGTTTTGCCTGATTTGGAGCTCAGACTGTGAAAAGTGGCATAATTTGGATCTCAAGCTGTAAAAGGCTGCAGAAGGCAATGGCATGTGAAATAATTGAAATATTAAATTCACTAGAGAGGTTTTACAACAGATTTGAGCAGGCAGATAAAAAAAATTAGTGACCTTAAAGATAGGACAATTAAAATAATCAAGTCTGAGGTGGAGAAAAAAGAGGAAAGAAACGTGATTGGCTACAAAGGGTCTTATAGGACAAAATCAAATGGAACCTATATATATATATTATGGGAGTCCCAAAAGAGAGATAGGGAAAGGGGCAGAGAGATTTTTAAAATACATAATGGCTGAAAACTTCACAAATTTGAGGAAATACATGGATCCACAAATCCAGGATGCTCAATGAATTCTAAGTAAGATAAACTCAGAGACCCACGTTAAGATACATTATAATCTGTCAAAAGCCAAAGACAAAGAGAAAATCTTAAAAGCATTGGTAGAAAAGTGACTTTTCATGGGCAAAGATCCTCCACAAGATTACCAACACATTTCTCAGCAGAAACCTTGCAGGCCAGAAGACAGTTGGATGATATATTTAAAACACTGAAGGGGTGCCTGGGTGCCTCAGTTGGTTAAGTGTCTGCCTTTGGCTCAGGTTATGATCCTGGGGTCCTGGGATAGAGCCCCACATAGTGCTCCCTGCTCAGTGGGGAGTCTGCTTCTCCCTCTCCATCTGCCTGCTGTTCCCCCTGCTTGTACTCTCTTTCTCTCTGTCAAATAAATAAAATCTTTTTAAAAAAAGAAAAATATTTTTAAAAATTAGTATGATTGTAATTTTGTTTTGTAACTCTACTTTTTCTTCAGGTTTTGAGAGACAAATAATTATAAATCTACGTAAAGAGGTACATAATATATTGTGACATTAATAGCAATGTGGGGAAAGGTAGAGCATTAATAGAGTAGTGTTTTGTATGTGACTGAGGTTAAGTTGGTATCAGTTTAAAATAGATTATTATCACTTTAGGACATGATATGTAGTTTCCATGGAAATCAAAAGGTAAATGTATTTAGAATATACACAAAAGGAAATACAAAGGGAATCAAAACTGTCACTATAAAATAAGTCAACTAATCATAGAGGAAAGCAGTAGTGAAGAAAATGAGACACAAAGAAGCTATAAGACTTAGAGAAAACAAATAATAAAATAGTGAAAACAAGCTCATCCTAATCAGTAATTACTTTAAATTTAAATGGATTGAACTCCAATTAAAAGACATAAATTGACAGAATGAATTTAAAAAACAGGGTCAAACTATATACTTCCCACAAGAGACCTCCTTTTGATCTAAGGATACATATAAGTTGAAAATAAAAAGATGGGAAAATATATTTTATGAAAATTATAACCAAGAGAGGACAAAGATAGCTACACTAATATAAGACAAAATAGACTTGAAGTAAAAAACTATTTCAAGAGATAAATATGGACTTTATATAATGATAAATGGATCCCATCATCAAGAAAATACAATAACTGTAATGTATTTGCACAAACATCTGAGCTTCTAAATGTATGAAGCAAATATTGAAAGAATTCATGAGAGAAATAAACAACACTACAGTAGTAAAAGGAGTCTTCACTACCTCACATACAAGAATGGCTAGAACCAGACAGAAGACTACTAAGGGAATAGAGGACTTGAACAGCACTATAGACCAACTGGATACAAAATACATACACAGAACAGTTCACCTAAGAAAAGCTATGAATAGACATGTTTCTCAAGTGAGCATGGAATATTCTCCAGGATCAACCATGTATGAAGCTACAAAACAAGTTTAAGTAAATTTTGGAAAGTTTAAAATCACACTGTCTCTTCTCATAATAATGCAATGAAAGTAGAAATGTAATCACAAGCTCAAAAAATTCTCATAGATGGGGTTCTGAGAAATAAGATTACATACTTAAAAATCACAAAATATAAAAGGAAACAAGACACCATGTGTACAACCAGCAGAAATAATAGACTTACTGTTATCAAGATTTTAAATAATGGAATTATCAGACACATAATAGAAAATGAGAATTAATGTTTCAACATAACTTTAAAGAGGGGCTCCTGGGTGGGTCACTTGTTTAAGCAGCTGACTCTTGATTTCAGCTCAAGTCATGATCTCAGGGTGTTGGGACTGAGCCCTACATCGCCTCTGTGCTCACTGAGGAGTCTGCTTGAGTATTCTCTCTCTCTTCTTCTCCCTCTCGACCTCCCCTTGCTTGTGCTCTCTCTCTAAAACAAACAAACAAACAAACAAATGTTAAAGACTGAAAATAATATAATGAAGTGCAAGAGATAATTTTTTCATGAAGAATTTTTTAAAATTTAATTAGAATTTATCAAAAGAAAAAATAGTAATTGAATTAAAAGCCTTTGGTAGGTTTAGCAGCAAATTGAACAAACCTGAAGAGAGGATTAGTGTCATAGATGATAGAACAGAAGAGATTATCGAGACAGCACAGAGACAAAAAGATGGAATTCTTAAACCTTCAAATAACATATCTGATAAAGGGTACTATCCAAATTATATAAAGAATTTATAAAACACAACACTCAAAACCCAAGTAATCCAATTAAAAAATGGGCAGAAGACATGAATTGACATTTTTCCAAAGAAGACATATAGATGGCCTACAGACACATGAAAAAATACTCAAAGTCACTGATCACCAAGGAAATACAAAGCAAAACTATGAGATATCACCTCACACCAGTCAGGTTCACTAAAATTAACAACACAAGAAACAACAGGTGTTGGTGAGGATGTGGAGAAAAAGGAGCCCTCTCACACTGTTGGTGAGAATGCAAACTGGTACAGCCACTATGGAAAACAGGAGGTTCCCCAAAATGATAAAAATAGAATGACCCTATGATCCATCAATTGCACTCCTAGGTATTTACCCAAAGAATACAAGAATACTAATTCAAAGGGATACATGTACCTCCAAGGTTTATAGCAGCATTATCTATACTAGTCAAATTATGGAAATAGCCCAGTGTCTATTGACTGATGAATGGAAAAAGAAGTGATATTATATAGTGGCATATTACTCAGCCATAAAAATGAATGATATCTTGTCATATGCAAGGATAGGGATGGAGCTCAAGTATTATGCTAAGTGAAATAAATCATTCAGAAAAATAAAAATACATCATAATTTCACTAATATGTGGAATTTAAGAAACAAAACAAATGAGCAGATGGGGGGGGAGAGAGAGAGGCAAACCATAACACAGACTCTTAACTATCAAGAACAAATTGATGGTTAGCAGAGAGGAGGTGGGTGGGGGATGGGTGAAATAGGTGTTGGGGATTAAAGAATGCACTTGCTGTGATGAGCACTGGGTGTTGTATGGAAGGGTTGAATCACCACAATTGATCACTTGAAACTAACATTACACTATATGTTAACTAGTTGGAATTTAAGTAAAAATTTTAAAAAATTAAAAGTAAGATAAACACTAACAAATAGAAAATATCAACGAAACCAAGAGCTGATTCTTTGGAAAGATAAACAAAATTCATAAACCTTTAGACCGACTCATTAAAAAAAAAGGGGAAAGGATTCAAATACATAAAATCAGAAATTAAAGAGAAGTAAAACTAATACCACAAAAATGGGAAAAAAATATAATAGACTACTAGAAACAATTATATGCCGACAAATTGTACAATGTAGAAGAAATTGGTAAATCCCTAGAAATATACAGTCTTCCAAAACTGAACCTGGAAGAAATAGAAAATCTGAGCAGACTGATTACAGGTAACAAAATTGAAATGGTAATAAAAAGCTACCAAAAAATAAATGTCCAGAACCAGATGGATTCACAAATGAATTCTACCAAACATTTTGAGGAAGAGTCAACACCTATTCTCAAACTTTTCCAAACAATAGAAGAGGAAGGAAGGCTTCCAAATACATTCTACTAGACCTCTACTCGCATTTACCCTGATACTAACTTCTAAAGCATAAGTCATATGGTATAATTCTTACCCATGATATGTGAGGAAAAGTCTGCTGTGGAGTTCCTAGGAAATACTTTCCCTCTAAAAAAGATCAAAAGGATGGACTGTCCTGTCTTTAAGTCTGTGGACATCATTGCACAAAAACTTGATGTGTGTCACTGCTGTAGCCATCTTTTGACCATAAAAGGAGTAGCTGACATGCTGAGGATGATAGAGCAGACTGATGGAAAGGATCTGAATCCTTGATATTATTGAGCCACTGAATTGACCAATATCATAACTGACTATCTCCAGGGCATTTGTTAAAGACAATAAATTTTTATAGATTTTATCATAATTTAATCTATTTTATTAAGTTTCTGTTATCTGCAGTTCAAAGCCTCCTAAGTGACACAAATAGGTTAGGAAAGAAAAGTGATGAGTTAAGTTGGGATGTGGTGATTTGGGGAAAAAGTTTGTGGCCATCTAGGTATATGATGCCCAACAGGCAGTTCACTACATAGCTGGAGCCCAAAAGAGGATATGAGATTAGTCTTGATACTTAGGAAGGAGCCCTGGTCCTCATTTGTAGTTAAAGGCCTGACTATTCATTGACCACCCCCTACTTTCTCACACCTAATATATTGGCAGAGTCATAATAGGGGAACTCTACTTCAGGGTTCCAAGGAAAGAATAACAAGGATCTGTAAAAGAGGGGGCTCATTAGAGTCAGTAAGGATGCCTTCAAGATCAAAAGTCAGTATTTGCTCAGCCTAACCTCAGAATGTTCTGGTAATATTGTCCCCACCTCTCACTCCCCACAGCCCACATTCTGAGATTGCCTTATAGCAGTAGCTCTGGAAATAATCCAAGCACCTTGTGGGACTTCCCTTGGGTTTGCTACCAACTGGTCACTGTCCCAGTAAACTGCCATCAAAGCTTAGGTCATCCAGCAAAGTTTATATATGTGTTCACAGCCACCAGAGGACAGCACAGTCTGGACAAGCCTTCCCAGCCAGCAATGCAAGCCAGACTTCCTGGGGTCATTTTTTGCCTGGACTAGAGGTCCACCTACTACTGCCTTTAATTTTAGGCTGGGACGCAAGGAGTCTTAGAAAGGGAGCTCAGAGGCACTAGGTTTTAAACAGACTCTAGTACCTTGCCTTTGTCTTTGTGACTCAGTTTTAGGCCTTGTGGGGGAAACAAGAACTCCCCACAGCCACAGAGTGTCATGGTTTAAAGCCAAAAGCAACTGGAAGCTCAGGCCAAAGGATATATTTGGAAAGTGGATTCCTCCTCTGCTTCCTCTGGAAGGGGCAGGCAGGCCTTGGCCGTATGTCCAGATCACATAACCACAGGCTGAGAGCTGAGAAAGCCCTAAGCTATCAGGCAAGAATTCTTAGCCTCGGGGGTCTCTGAGTTACCTGAAATGACGTGCAAAATTATGCCATCTGCATTCACAGATTTCATCAGTTTTTTTTAAGATTTTTATTTTTATTTATTTGAAAGAGAGGGAGAGAGAGAGCACATGGCAGGGGAGAGGCAGAAGCAGACTCCCCACTGAGTTGGGAGCCCGATGTGGGGCTTGATCTCAGGACCTGGAGATCATGACCTGAGCTGAAGGCAGACGCTAAACCATCTGAGCCACCCAGGCACCCCAGGTTTCATCAGTTTTTCAAAAGTCTATGATACCACATAAAGTTAAGAAGCATTACAAAACCTTTAAGTTACAGATGAGTTCCTGAGAAGAGGGTCAGGGGAGCTTGTGCAAAGCCACAGAGTAAGTCAGGAGCAAAACTGGGACTAGAACTCAGGGCTTTGACACAAAAGCAGACACTCTCTGTAGTATGCAATAATTTAAAAAACCTTTCTCCTCAAAATGTTAGTTTTCTGGGTGTATCAAGGAAGGGAGACAGAAGACGATGAGAGTGGTGAACTAGAACTGGGCAGCCAGTGCAGCCCACACTACATTTGTAGGTTAGTAGGATGAGCTGGAGGGGAGAATGTGAAGAGAATATCATCAGGGAATCCAAGAGTCTGCTGGGGAAGTTTCTAGAGGGCCTTATCTCTGGCTGAGTCCTCTTCTTATTTTCCTCTGGCTCTAGGATTGTATCTGCTTCCTTCTCTTTACATCCACTGACTCAATTCTCTTGGGTTCTACCCCCATATGACCAGTTGGAATTTAACTGTCGATTTGAACACAATCTCTTTAATTTCTTCCCCTTTTTGCCTTCTTCAAAAGTGAGCATGCAGGAACTTGAGATATTGGTGCCACTCACTTCTAGGCCATAGTAAGTAAAGAAACTTATAGAATTTTTGAGTAACTGTCTCCATTCTGTTACTAAGCTAAGTGTCCCATAGAACATCAGATGGGGAAGGGATCTTAAAAACTTCCTAAAGTCCAACTCTGATTAAACAAATGGGGTTCTGTGACCCAGAGAGGAAAAGATATGGACCTCTCATCACGAGAACTTAGGAAGCTAGAACTTTATAGCAAGTATATATGAATCCTAGCTCTCTTTAGCAAGCTACAATTCTCCTGATTGTCTTTTTGTCATCTCTGGTGTGCTGTTGGAAGTTTCATTTTGAAAGTCTGGCCAGCAGGCAAAACTGTCAGCCTGGTGGGTTTCTTAGGCCCTTCCTAATCTTGTGCCTAGTACAGGACACCTCCCACCCTTGCCACCAGGACAACCTCTGGCTCTCAGCTCCTTAATTATGTGTCTTTGGATGCAGTATGTCAAAACAGAAGGAGTCTCACACTCTGGGTTTCAATACCAGATGCAACACTTGCCAGGTTGGTGGCCTTAGGTAAATCACCTCTCTTCTCAAAGCTCAGACATTTTATCTGTGAAATGGGAACAGTACCTCACTTTGCACCTTAATTCCCTTTATTCAGCTTTACAATTTTTATGGCATTTCTCACTTTTTTGCATACTTTAAAATTCCTTTGCTTATTGTTTTCCTAACTCCCCATTGGAATGTTAGCTTCATTTACAGCAGAGATGATCTTTGGCTGCTTTGCTCACTTTTTTATGCCACTGCCTAGAACAGTGCTTGATATTTAGTGTGTTTTCATTTTTTAAAAAAGATTTACTTATTTATTTATTTGACAGAGAGAGACCACAAGTGAGGGGAGCAGCAGAGGGAGAGAGAGAGAAACAGACTCCCTGCTGAGCAAGGAGCCTGATGTGGGGCTTCATCCCAGGACCCTGGTACTATGCCTTGAACCAAAGGCAGACACTTAACCGACTGAGCCACCCAGGCATCCCTATAGTGTGCTTTTAATAGAAATCTGTTGAATGAATGAATGAGGATTACATAAGAGAATAAGTGGGAATGTCCAGTTTACAGAAAATTCTTACCTTGAGTATTCTCTTGGTCTTTTTACGTCCTGAGCTTGCCAAGTATGTGGGATAACTGAATACCTATTCTTCTCATTGGCCTGCCTTCCCAAGTGCTGCCTGTTCCCCCTACCCCATGCCAAAGAGAGGTAGTGGCATTTCTAGTTGCAAAGTTTGTGGCCATGTCCTTGGGGTGGGTTGGGAGCTGGTGCAGGAATTCGGGAGGCTATTTCAGTCTAGACCTCTATCTCCCTCGCCTGGATAGTGAGATCCCTGCATGGGCGAAGGGTAGGAGGTGCTGTGTTCTCTCCTTGTGTAAAAAAACCTTAATTCTCTCCTTGTTTTTACACCTTAATCACCAAGAAGCATACATGACAGATTTATTGGCAATTTAGCCCCCTTTGGTGGAATGAATTTAGAAGTAATCAGCACTTATGAAGCTCTTAGAAATTCACAAGTTAAATACTAAGCACACAATGGTGAGACCTTTGTCAATGTAATGAAAGTTCAATTAACACACACTTTAAGCAGCCTGGCTTCTTCTGTTGACTTTCCATCCCTCTTCTCATCTTCCTCATCCCCCTTCAGGTTGTGTGTGTCTTTTTTTTAAAGATTTTATTTATTTATTTATTTATTTATTTATTTATTTGATTGATTGAGGAGAGAGAGAGAGCAAGCAGGGGAAGAAGCAGAGAGGGGCAAGCAGACTCCACACTGAACACAGAGCCAAACATGGGGCTTGATCCCATGCCTGTGAGATCACAGCCTGAGCCTAAACAAGAATTGGACACAACCAATTGAGCCACCCAGGGACCCCCAGGTTGTGTGTGTCTTTGTCTATCTGCCTGTCCCCCAGCCCACCCCACGTATGTCCTCTCAACCTGCACTTTCTGGGTAACCTGGTCATAACATTTGTCTAATTCTTTGTCTTTCTCTGGTTCTCAGTCCTCATCCTAAGAAACAGTTTGTAGAAGGTGGTTTTTTGTTTTCTTTTGTTTTTGTTTTTGTTTTTGTAATTACAAATGGCAAAGCAGCTTCAACAGTAAATAAGTGAGCACTATACGCTCTGAAGTCCTAGGAGGGAGGCTATGGAGTATGCCACAGAATTTCCTGAGGGAGAAGTTAGTATCTAAGTCTCTATGAGCTGCTAGACACCACCACAGAGGCTATGCTTGGGCCTGTACAGAGGGAATTCTCAGCTGAACAGAGCCCAGAAAACTAGACCTACATGGCTGGGGAAGGTTAAGAGGCCACTTAGACTACTTTCATGCCTGTTAGCGGACACATACTTCTCTGCAACATCCAGAAAAAGCACTTATTTAAGCCCTTCCTGAATATCTCCCATGACAAGGACCTCTCTCCATATGATGACAACTTGTTCCATTTATATCCCATTCAGCTAGAAAGCTCTTCTTTCTGTTGAGCTAAAATCATCCACCTATGGGTATGAGTTCTGCTCTCTGAGGTCTCCTGACCGCATCTGCTCCCTTTGACCATGATTAGAGGTATTGAATGCAGAGACCATACCCCTTAAATATTCTCTTCTCCAGCATGAACAGTCACAGTTCTAACTCTTTCAGCTCCCTTTCCTGACTGCTCACTTCCTTCTGGACTCATTTCACATATGATCCCTTAATGTATGAAACTCAGAGCTGGATACAACTATTCATTAAGAGTCAGTCTAACCAGGGCAGAGTGAAAAGAGAATGTTACTTCACTTGATCTGGATACTTACTCTTATATTAATGCAACATAAGTCCTCATTAAATTTTTTGGCCTTAGCATCCTAATGGTGATGCCTATTAGGCAAAGTTTCAAGTCCCTTTCCTGTAAACTGTGTACAGGGTAGTATCCTCCATCCTGTGTATAGCCAGCTGGTTTTCTGCATCAAGTGCAGGACCTTCCATTTGTAACTGTCAATAATATAGTCAGGTTCAACCACTTATTTCAGTCTGTTGACACCTTTTTGGAGCCTAACTCTGTGGCCTGAAATATATACCCTCTCCCTTTCAGCCTTCAAATTTAGCAGTACATGTAAGCCTGTTTTGCTATTTTGTTGGGACATCCAGTCCCTCGTTCATTCATTTAGGATGGTGGGGCTGCTTTCTCCAGGTGTTCCAGGGGATGGTTCTCAAAGCCTATACTATGGGAATGTCCTTGATCAGTGAGTACCAGCACAACATTAGCTGAAAAAGCAGCTCTCTCCTCCAGACTAGATAGGTCTCTGTCAGGAAGAACTCCATGCATTGACTGGTTCATTCAGCCGTTCCATTTGGCTGCCAGGGATTAAGGTTCTGGAATTTCAGGCCAGGCAAGAGCAGACCAACACACCAACAGGACTCCTGTGATGGCTCAAAAGTTGAGGTACAATGCACCTCCAAATCAGCTAAATTTAGGACCCCTTCTTTATTCCAGAAGGGTTGGCCTAACTCTAGTCTTGGCCCTGAGAGTTCAGCTTGATTTCTTTCTGTCTTTAAAACTGGGCCTATGTATGACCTCTAAGACAAAAAACTGACTGCAACAAGGGATGTGGTATCTTCTACCACTTTTTTATAAATTAAATATAATTAATTAATTAATGTTGACCTTTTGAAGATATATTTGATATATAGCATTGTGTAGATTTAAGGTATATGTGTTAATTTAATACATTTATATATTATAATATGACTGTACCTTTATCAGTTATTTAATTATCATTTCTTTTTAGTGGTTGGTCTCTTAGTATGTTTGATGGTTACAATTCAATATTGTTGTCTGTATTAACTATACTGTGCATTAGATCTCTGGAACTTACTATTTGTTGTAAGTTTGTACCCTGAAACAACATCTGTCCTATCCTCCCATCCTGACTCCCACCCCCTGGGAACCACCATTTTACTCTCTGTTTTTATGAGTTTGGCAATTTAATTTAATTTATTATTATTATTATTATTATTATTATTATTATTATTATTAATTTTAAGTAGGCTCCACACCTAATCTAGGCCTTGAGCTTTCAACCCCAAGATCCTGAGATCAAGAGTTGCATGTTCTACTAACTGAGCCAGCCAGGTGCCCCTGCGTTTGGCTTTTTTAGATTCCATGTATAAATGATATTTTACAGAATGTGTCTTCTGTCTGATTTATCTCACTTAGCATAATGTGTTCAAGGTCCATCCATGTTGTTGTAAATGACAAGATGTCCTTTTTTCTCATGGCTGAATAATATTCTAGAGTGTGTGTGAGCGTGTGTGTGTGTGTATCTATCTCTATCTATCATCTATCATCTATCTATCTATCTATCTATCTATCTATCTATCTATCTATCTATGCATTTTCTTTATTGAGTCATCCTTTGATGGGCACTTAGGCTGTTTCCCTATCTTGGCTATAGTGACTAATGCTGAAATAACTACAAGGGTGCAAATATCTCTTCAATATCCTGTTTTCATTTCATCTGGGTATATACCCAGAAAAGGGATTGCTGGATTATATGGTAGTACAAGTTTTAATGTTTTGAGGACTCTTCATATTATTTCCCACAGTGGCTGCACCAAATTACATTCCTGCTAACAGTATATGAGGGTTTTCTTTTCTGAACATCCTCACCAACACCTGTTATCTCTTGTCTTCTTCATGATAGCTATATATCAGGTGTGAAGTGATATCTCATTGTGGTTTTGCTTTGTATTTTCCTGATGATTAATGAGGTTGAAGACCTTTCCATGTACTTGTTGACTCTTTGGATGTTTTCAGCTTCTTGCCAAATATTAGTTGGCCATACATGCTGTAGTTTAATTCTGGGCTCTCTATTCTGTTCCATTGGTCTATGTGCCTATTTTTATGCCAATACCACACCGTTTTTGTTACTATAGCTTCGTAGTATAGTTTTAAATCAGGAAATGTGATAACTTCAGCTTTGTTCTTTTTTTTTTTTTTTTTGAGTATTGCTTTGGCTATTTGTGGTCTTTTGTACCTCCCTACAAACTACAGAACTATTTTTTCTACTTCTGTGAAGAATGCCATTGGTATTTTGAATCTATGGATGGCTTTGGGTAATATGGGCATTATAACAATATTAGTTCTTCTGATCTATGAACATGTGATGTCTTTTTATTTGTTTGTGTCTTCTGTGATTTCTTTCCACAAAGTTTGGTAGTTTTCATTGTACAGATCTTTCACTTACTTGGGTAAATTTTTACCTACACATGTTATTATTTTTGATGTTATTGTAAATGTAAGAGTTTTATTTAGTTAGTTTTCACTTGTTTTATTTTTAGTGTATAGAAATGCAACTTTCTATATTTCTGTATGTTGATTTTCTATCCTGCAACTTTACTGGAATTCACTGATTATTCACAGCTGGGTTTTTTTTTATTAAGTTTTTGAGATTTTGTATATACAAAAACATCTCACGTGAAAGTAGTGACAAGTTTACTTCTTCCTTTTTTACTTGAATGTCTTTTATGTTTTTGTCTTGCTTAACTGCACTAGCCAGGATTCCAGTACTTTATTAAATGAGAGTGGTGAGTTGGTTGTCTTGTTGATGATCTTAGAAGAAAAGCTTTTAATTTTTCACCATTGAGTATAATGTTAGCTGTGTGTTAATTTCTCATTTTAAAAGAATACATATATATTATAAAACACTTGAAAGGAAAGTTCAAAATTCTTAAAATCTTAACATTCAAACATAACCCACTATTTGACATTTTGTTGAAAATATACACAGACATGTACACATACACACACAATAAAATTTTTATAAAATGGATCATGTTATACATGCTGTTTAGTCTACTCCTTTTAAGTAGTAGTATATAAATTGATATATATATATATTTAGTTAGTTAGTTAACCTATATGTTTTGCACATATATATATATGCAAAAAATTATAGATCTAAAGCACCACTGCTGAAGACTACATAGTATTCCACAGGTACCACTCTTGGGAGGATATTTAGATGGCTTTTAATTTTTCAATAGTATAAACCTCATAATTAATATCTTTGTGCATAAAATACATGTTTTCTAGCTTTTATTTATTCAACAGTTTATTATTGATTGATTGCTTATAGATACTTATCATGCTAAGTAGGAAAATGGTGAATGAAACAGCCCTAATTCCTGCCATCTTGAAGCTGGTAGTCTAATAGTCTGTTTGTCTCTTTAGGTTCAGTTTCTAGAGATAGAACTGCTTTGTGAATGCAAGGTGGTACAGCCACTCTGGATAACAGTGTGGAGGACCCTTAAAAAGTTAAAAATTGAGCTACCCTAGGATCCAGCCATTGCACTACTGGGTATTTACCCCAAAGATACAGACGTAGTGAAGAGAAGGGCCATATGCACCCCAATGTTCATAGCAGCTTTGTCCACAATAGCTAAATCATGGAAGGAGCCGAGATGCCCTTCAACAAATGACTGGATTAAGAAGATGTGGTCCATATATACAATGGAATATTACTCAGCTATCAAAAAGAATTATTTCTCAACATTTGCTGCAACATGGATGGCATTGGAGGAGATAATGCTAAGTGAAATAAGTCAAACAGAGAAAGACAATTATCATATGATTTCTCTCATCTATGGAACATAAGAACTAGGAAGATCGGTAGGAGAAGAAAGGAATGGGGAAAGGGGGTTAATCAGAAGGGGGAATGAAGCATAAGAGACTGTGGACTCTGAGAAACAAACTGAGGGCTTCAGAGGGGAGGGGGTGGGGGAATGGGATAGGCTGGTGATGGGTAGTAAGGAGGGCACGTATTGCATGGTGCACTAGGTGTTATATGCAACTAATGAATCATCAAACTTTACATAAAAAACCAGGGATGTACTGTATGGTGAATAACATAATATAATAAAAATATTGTTATGGAAAAAAAGAACTGCTTTGTGAAGACTGCTTTCCAAAAATTATGTAGCAATTTACTCTTTCCAACACAATACAAGAGTGTTCATTTTTCCATAGTCTCATCAACACTAGGTTTCCTTTTGAGCTTTGGGTGGTTTAATAATTTAATCAGGAAATTGGAAGTAGTAACCATTAAAACAAGAGTTGGGAGGGCATATGGTGTCTAGAATCTTACCACGATTTTCTAGTTTTTGTCTTTGGCCTCTAGCCCCTGATGTTTTTTGTTAGTTCTAAGAAATAGTTTTCTTTCTCCCTCTTGTATTCTCGAGTATGATCAACTTCATTTATTGGTTTATTCATTAGTTCATCCATTTATCATTTGTCTCTTGATAAATGCTTTTTTTGTGCCATGGCCTTACCAAATTTCAGAGATACAAAATGGATAAAATAAGGTGTCTCCCTTCAAAAACTCCCAGGCTACTCCTTACAGGTCCTGGGACACAGTAGTCTCTGACACTATATGATGAACTTAAGTGCTTTAGTGTTGCAGCTCCTTAGGCCTATGAGCATCCTATGTGATTGGGACATCCGTATTGTAAGCCAGAAGGGGTGTGTGTGTGTGTAGGGGATTTTTGCCTCCCTGTAGACAATTTAGGAAAATATCTAAGACCAATATAGAGACCATCTCAGGCAGGTTATGCCTGGAATAACTGAATGAATGCATTCATACAGTATTTGGGAACAGAGCAGAGTCCTTCCAAATGATATCCTTGGTGGTTTACAACTGGGCATTCCCTCCCTGGACCTACTTTAATATCCTGCCCAATAATTTCACCAATTCCCTTGTTGAGGAACCAGAGAACATGCCAATCAAAATCACAAATGTTAAGAAGCTGGGAAAAGGTGGATTCAGGAGATAAAAGCCCAAGAGCACATCCTCAGCCCAAGGATATTTTGTGTGAACTGGGACCTTGGGCCACAGCTAACAACATGCATTTATCTTATTTAAGTGCGAAGTCCTGTACCTCAGCTATGTACAAAACCTATCTGTAAAAGTCAATTAAACAATAAACACTGACAAAATGCAAACCTTTCAGGAAGCTCTAGAATTAGTGGGGGGGGAACAGGGAGAAAATTATAGTCCAGTGTGATAAGTGCTACCACAGGGACAAATGCAGGACACTGCATTGAGATGGGGGAAGATTACATCCAAATGGGAAGGTTGAGAGAGTGTCAAGGGTATGGCAGTAAACAATAGACAAAAATCATTGCCTCCATGTAACTTACATTCCAGTAGAGGGAGACAGATAATAAACACAAAAATTGTATGCATTAAATGCTATGGTGGAAAATAAAGCAGGGGAAAAGATGAGGATATGAGGATGAGAGATGTAATTTCATGTAAGGTGTAATCACTGAGAAGATGATATGTGAATAAAGACCTAAAAAATAGTTAGGGAGTGAGCCACATGAATATCTGGGTATAGAGATCTCCAGACAGAATAAGTGACAAGTACAAAGGTCCTAAAGTGGGAACACACTTTTCATGTTCAAGGAACAAGTAAGGCAACTGGTATTACCGGAAACAGAATGAGGTAGGGTAAATGGTTGGGCATGAGGTCAGAGAGATTAGGGTCCTAAAGCAGGGGAGGAGGCAGAACATGTAGGGTCTTACAGATGACCATAAGGATTTTGACTTTTACTCTGAATGAGGTGGGAAGCCACTGGAGTGTTTGACTAAACTCTAGAGGGACTTAAATACTGTATTCAGAGTTGGACTTTATTCTATAGGTAATAGAAATCTCTGAAGGGTTTTGAGAAAGGGAGTGATGTGGATCTCTGTTACAAAGATCACTCTTGTGGCTGGTAGAGGATAGGTTGAAGGGGAGAAACTGGAAGTAGGAAAACTAATTAGGAGAACATGTCCTTCTCTATAAAGTGCCTGTGATGGGGAAGTGATTATCTCTCGTATCAGTTCTTTCACTGTTATACTTGCTTACTCCATTTCCCAGAGGGTGCTGGAGAACAGTTGGTTCTTCTATCAGAGTCTGGAAACCTCAAAGCCAGCAGAATGAAGGGGGTCTAGAATGTTGGCAGGGATAATGGTTAGGAGACCTTTTACAATTATCTCGGTGTGAGATAATAAAGACCCAGCAAAAAGGGTAAGATTTGCTAGAGGATAAAAGTACAGGTTCAATTACAAGGTGGAAAGTCAAGACCCAGTAGCAGCGCTTGTGAAATTGAGGCAGGGATTTTATTTTTTCTTTCTCCAAATTTTTATTTATTTATTTATTAATTCATACATTCATTCATTCATCACTGATGCTCTGTTCATTTTATTTTATTTTTTATTTAAAATCAATTAGTCAACATATAGTACATCATTAGTTTCAGATGTAGTGTTCAATAATTCATCAATTGAATATAAAAATTTTTATTTAAGTTCCAGTTAGTTAACATACAGTGTAATATTAGTTTCAGGTATAGAATTTAGTGTTTCATCACTTCCATACAACACCCAGTGCTCATCCCAATGTGCCTTCCTTAATCCTCATCACCTATTTAACCCATCCCCCTGCCCACCTCCCTTCCAGCAACCCTCAGTTTGTTCTTTATAGAGTCTGTTTCTTGGTTTGCCGAAAATGAGGTAGGGATTTTAATTGGGAGTGAGTTCCTTGGCTCATAGTAAAAGACTCTTAAAGAACTGAGTAGGCACTCAATATCATTTTGAACACTGGAATAAATGAATAAATGAATGAGTGAGTAACAGTAAATGCAAGCCTTTTAAATAAAGTGCTTGATGATATTTATTGCTGTCCAATATAAATATGCAAGCTTCATATATAATTTTAAATGTTCTAGTGACCTCATTTTCTTTAAGTTAAAAAAAATAAAATTAATTTTAATACTATATTTGCAATGACATGGAGGGAGCTAGAGAGTATTATGCTAAGTGAAATAAGCCAGTCAGAGAAAGAC
Organism: Ursus americanus; assembly: GCF_024610735.1. Lineage (NCBI taxonomy): Eukaryota > Metazoa > Chordata > Mammalia > Carnivora > Ursidae > Ursus > Ursus americanus. The sequence goes on from NC_142164.1 coordinate 68,326,244, forward strand.
AAACAGCATATTATTTCACTCGTGGAATTTAAGAAATAAAACAAATGAGGAAAAGGGGAAAAAAGAGACAAAAGCAAGAAACAGGCTCTTAATTATAGAGAACAAACTTTTGGTTATTGAAGGGGAGGTGAGTGGGGGTGGGTGGATGAAATAGGTGATGGGGATTAAGGAGTGCACCTGTTGGGATGAGCACAGGGTGTCCTATGTAAGTGTTGTACATCTGAATCTGATATTACACTGTATGTTAAATAACTACAATTTAAATAAAAACTTAAAAAAGTTATAATGAAAGGGAAAGTACATGAGTTTTACAGTCACAATCTGCTACTTATCAGCTGTATGACCTTGAACAAATTACTTAATGTCTCTAAACCTCAGTTTTCTCATAAACAAAATCTAATGGCTTAAGTTTGTTGAAGGCCTTGTACATAATCTATTGCCATAGTTCATCAAATCTAAGATGCTATTGGTTGAAATCACACCATTATTTTATGTAACACAGAGAGAAAAAATGCTGTTAATTAGACAACAACACACTACTAAGACACCATTGATCTCAAGATGCCTTGCAATTTCAAAGGTGTCAAAATGTGAAAATTTTACATTGTTCTTCTCATTATTGATTTGCAGATAAATATTTGCTGAAAGAGTTTAAGTTCATTTTCTTCATTTGACTGTGAGCTACTCAATGACAAAATCTGGGTCTAAATCACTTCTTTCATCCCCAAACAAGGCCTGGCACAGAGCAGTCACTTAACCCACCTTATGTATATTGATTCGACTTATCTTCCTTCCAACTTGCTCTGTGTCAGGTGGAGATGAAGCAGATTAGGCCCCAGCCCTCTAGGGGCTCCAAGTTTGGTAATAACAACAGCAGCAACAGCAACAAAATAATCATAGCTACCATTCCTTGAGTTCTTGCTATGTGAAAGTATTTTACCATTACATTCACATACAGGCATACCTTGTTTTATTGCATTTCACTTTATTGTACTTCCAAGATAATTGCATTTTTACAAACTGAAGGTTTGTGGCAACCCTGCATCAAGCAAATCTGTCAAGTCCATTTTTCCAATAGCATTTGCTCACTTTGTGCTTCTGTGTCACATTTTGGTAATTCTCTTTTTTAAAGAAATTTCCAGCTTTATTGAAGTATGATTGACAAAAATTTTATATATTTGATGTGTACAACATGATGTTTTAATACATGTATACATTAGGTAACAATGGCCACAATAAAACTAATTAACATTTTACTTACTTCACATAGTTATCACTGCTTTTTTGGTGAGAAAATTTTTTGGCTACATTCTAAACAAATTCAAATATACAATACATTATTATTAATTATAGTCATTATGCTGTACCTTAGGTCTCCAGAACTTGCTCATCTTATAACTGAAAGTTTGTACCCTTTGACCAATATGTTCCCTTTCTCTTTAAGCCCCCTAGCTCCTGATAGTCACCAGCCATCAACATGGAGGCAAAACCCTCCTCCAGCATAAAGATGGTGACTTGCTGAAAGCTCAGATGATGGTTAGCATTTTTAAGTAACAGAGTATTTTTCAAGTAAGGTATGTACATTTCTTTTTTTAGACATTCACTTTTTAGACATATTGAACACTTAATAGACTACAGTATAGTGTAAACATAACTTCTATATGCACTGGGAAACCAAAAAATTTATTTAACTTGCTTTATTGTGATACTTGCTTTATTGTAGTTGTCTAACACTAAACCTACAACATCTTCAAGGTATGCCTATATTCTTTCTCCTTTACTTTTTACACCATCCCTTTAATTTTAATGTGACTTTTTATATTTAATGTGGGTTTATTTATTTATTCATTTTACCTATTCTGACTACCTCTGTCTTTTATTTGGTGTATATAGACCACATTTACAGTGATTATTGATATTAGTTTCAGGTGTACAAATAGTGATTCAACAATTCTATACATTACTCAGTGTTCATCAAGATAAGTGTACTCTTGATCCTCTTCACCTATGTCACCCATCCTCCCTTCTTCCCTCTAGTAACCATCAGTTTGTTCTCTATAGTTAAGGGTCTGTTTTTTGGTTTGTTTCTCTTATGTTAACTATACTGGAATTGAAATTTAATTTTTTTTCTAAAAATAATACAATAAAAAAATTAAGGTGATTATTGATATAGTTGAATTTGTATCACCAATGTTTGTAACTGTTTTCTATTTGTTGTACTTGTTATTTCCTTCTTCTTCCCCTCTGTTTTCTGCCTTCTCTGGTTGTAATTGAACATTTTACATTACATTTTATATGATTTAATTTTTTCTCCTCTCTTAAAACATTAATTAAACTTTAAAAAAAATAGTGGTTTAGACTGTACAACTAAGTCCACTTTCAACTAATCTAAGTTGAATTAATTTACAACTAATCTAAGTCCACATTCAGATAGAGCTCTACCACTTTCATGTAGAAGTTGGTGTTTCCTCCTTCCTCCCATCCCTTATAACATTGCTGTCATTCATTTCATTTACCCATATGCTAAAATCACACAATACATTGTTACTAGTATCACTTTAAACAGTTTCAGATTAATTAATAATGATAAAATATCATTCTACTTTTCTTTTTTTCTACAATATTCTTCTTTCTTTTATGTGCATCCAAATTTCTGTCCTACATGGTTTTACTTCTTGAGTACCTTCTTCAAACTTTCTTGCAGGGAAGGTCTGTTGGCAATAAATTCCTTCAGTTCTTGTGTGTCCAAGAAAGTCTTTATTTTTCCTTTACTTTTGAAAGGTAATTTTACTAGATATAAAAAATTCTATGTTCATAGATTCTTATTTCTTTTGGCCCTCTAAATTGTTCACTTCTTCTTGCTTGCATGGTTTCTGATGACAAGTCTGCTGTAATTCTTATCCTTGTTCCTCTATAGATAAGATATCTTCCATATCACACCACCATCACCTCTGGCTTCCTTCAAGATTTTCTCTTTGTCTTTGGTTTTCTACATTTTAAGTATGATATGTTTAGATGTACATTCTTGGGATACTTATCCTGGTTAGATAACACATTTGTGCTTCTTGTATCTGTGATTCAGTGTTTGTTATTAATTTTGAAAAGTTCTCAGCCATTAATACTTCAAATATTTCTTTTGCCCTGCTCTTTTTTTCTTCTTCTGTTATTCTGAGTAAGCATATCTTACACCTTTTGGCATTATCTCATAGTTCTTGGATATTCTGTTTTTCTTTTTCTTTTTGTGTTTCAGTCTGGGAATTTTCTTTTGACATATTTTCAAGCTCATTAATTCTTTCCTTGGCTCTGTTCATTCTACTGATTCTTAAATTCTGATGCAGAGTTTTTATTTATAACATTTCTTTTTGTTTCTTTCTTAAAGTTCCATCTCTCTACCTCTGGTACTGATCTCTTTTTGAATGTTGTCTACTTTTTTCAATACAGTCTATTACATATTAGTCATAGTTATCTTAAATATCTTGCTTAATAATTAAAGAATCTGTGTCATATCTGAGTCTGGTTCTGATGCTTTGCCTATTCAGACCATGTTTTCTTCCTGCCTTTTATTAGGGTACATTGTAATGTTTTGTTGAAAGCAGAACATGTTGTATCAGATAGCAGCAATGGAGAGAAACAGGTCTTCAGCATGAGGTTTATGTTTACTTGGCCAGGAGTTGGGCTGCTTCTAACGTTTACCATAGTAGTGCCAGAGGCTTCAAATTCCTCTTGTCCTTGTGCTTCCATCCCCTGTTGTCTTTAGGTGTCCCCAAGACTTACTCCTTAAGTAGGATCTGTGTTTTGCAGCTCATTCTGTTGTAATCCACTGTTATTATACTGGAGCCCCATTGGTGTAGTACTAAGGTATGGAGGAGGGGAAGTGTTCAATAGTCTTATGTCTACATTTCAGTCTTTTATTGGACCTGTGTTACCGGGATATGGTCTTCACGAGCATTGTTTGTTTAGCTTTTTATCTTTTTTTATGTTTTTTTATTATATTATGTTAGTCACCATACAGTTCATCCCTGGTTTTTGATGCAAAGTGCGATGATTCATTAGTTGTGTATAACACCCAGTGCACCATGCAATACGTGCCCTCCTTACTACCCATCACCAGCTTATCCCATTCCCACACCGCCACCCCTCTGAAGCCCTCAGTTTGTTTCTCAGTCCATAGTCCCTCATGCTTCATTCCCCCTTCTGATTACCCCCCCTTTCTTTATCCCTTTCTTCCCCTACCAATCTTCCTAGTTCTTATGTTCCATAGATGAGAGAAATCATATGATAATTGTCTTTCTCTGCTTGACTTATTTCACTTAGCATTATCTCCTCCAGTGCCGTCCATGTTGCAGCAAATGTTGAGAACTCGTTCTTTCTGATTGCTGAGTAATATTCCATTGTATATATGGACCACAACTTCTTAATCCAGTCATCTTTTGACGGGCATTCGGTTCCTTCCAGGATTTAGCTATTGTGGACTATGCTGCTATGAACATTGGGGTGCGTATGGCCCTTCTCTTCACTACGTCTGTATCTTTGGGGTTAATACCCAGTAGTGCAATGGCTGGATCATAGGGTAGCTCAATTTTTAACTTTTTAAGGGACCTCCACACTGTTTTCCAGAGTGGCTGTACCAACTTGCATTCCCACCAACAATGTAGGAGGGATCCCTTCTCCACATCCTCTCCAACATTTGTTTCCTGGATTGTCAATTTTTGCCATTCGAACTGGCGTAAGGTGGTAACTTCGTGTGGTTTTGATTTGAATTTCCCTGATGGCTAATGATTTTGAACATTTTTTCATGTGTCTGTTAGCCATTTGTATGTCATCATTGGAAAACGATCTGTTCATATCTTCTGCCCATTTGTTGATTTGTTTATTTGTTTCTTGCTTATTGAGTTTGAGAACTTCTTTGTAGATCTTGGATGCCAGTCTTTTATCTGTAGCATCATTTGCAAATATATTCTCCCATTCCGTGGGCTGCCTCTTAGTTTTTTTGACTGTTTCCTTGGCTGTGAAGAAGCTTTTTATCTTGATGAAGTCCCACAAGTTCAATTTATCTTTTGTTTCTCTTGCCTTTGGAGATGTGTCATGAAAAAGGTTGCTTTGGCTGATGTCGTAGAGGTTGCTGCCTATGTTCTCCTCTAGGATTTTGATGGATTCCTGTATCACATCGAGGTCTTTCATCCATTTGGAGTTTATCTTTGTGTATGGTGTGAGAGATGGTCAAGTTTCATTCCTTTGCATGTAGCTGTCCAATTTTCCCAGCACAATTTATTGAAGAGACTGTCTTTTTTTCCACCAGATGTTTTTTCCTGCTTTATCAAAGATTAGTTGCCCAAGGAGCCGAGGGTCCATTTCTGGGTTCTCTATTCTGTTCCATTTGTCTATGTGTCTGTTTTTGTGCCAGTACCATGCTGTCTTTGTGATCACAGCTTTGTAGTACAGCACGAAATCTGGCATTGTGATGACCCCGGCTTTGTTTTTCCTTTTCAACAGTTCCTTGGTGATTCAGGGCCTTTTCTGGTTCCATACAAATTTAAGGACTATTTGTTACAGTTCTTTGAAAAATGTCCACGGTACTTTGAAGGGATAGCATTGAAAGTGTAGATTGCTCTGGGTAGCATGGACATTTTAACTATGTTAATTCTTCCAATCCATGAGCATGGAATATGTTTCCATCTTTTTGTGTCTTCCTCAATGTCTTTCAAGAGTGATTTATAGTTTCTAGAATATAGATCCTTCAGGTCTCTGGTTAAGTTAATTCCAAGGTAACGTATGGTTTTTGGTGCTATTGTAAATGGGATGGATTCCCTAATTTCTCTTTCTTCAGTCTCATTGTTGGTGTATAGAAATGCAACAGATTTCTTTTTTTAAATTATTTTTTATTATATTATGTTAGTCACCATACAGTACATCCCCGGTTTCTGATGTAAGGCTCATTGATTCATTAGTTGTGTATAACACCTAGTGCACCATGCAATACGTGCCCTCCTTACTACCCATCACCGGCCTATCCCATTCCCCCACCCCCCTCCCCTCTGTAGCCCTCAGTTTGTTTCTCATAGTCCATAGTCTCTCATGTTTCATTCCCCCTTCTGATTACCCCCCCTTTCTTTATCCCTTTCTTCCCCTACTGATCATTCTAGTTCTTATGTTCCATAGATGAGAGAAATCATATGATAGTTGTCTTTCTCTGCTTGACTTATTTCACTTAGCATTATCTCCTCCACTGCCGTCCATGTTGTAGCAAATGTTGAGAACTCATTCTTTCTGATAGCTGAGTAATATTCCATTGTATATATGGACCACAACTTCTTAATTCAGTCATCTGTTGAAGGGCATCTCGGCTCCTTCCACAGTTTAGCTAATGTGGACAATGCCGCTATGAACATTGGTGTGCATATGGCTCTTCTCTTTACTACGTCTGTATCTTTGGGGTAAACACCCAGTAGTGCAATGGCTGGATCATAGGGTAGCTCAATTTTTAACTTTTTAAGGGACCTCCACACTGTTTTCCAGAGTGGCTGTACCAACTTGCATTCCCACCAACAATGTAGGAGGGATCCCCTTTCTCCACATCCTCTCCAACAATTGTTGTTTCTTGCCTTGTCTATTTTAATGCAACAGACTTCTGAGCATTGATTTTGTATCCCGCTACATTACTGAATTGCTCTATACATTCTAATCGCTTGGGCATGGATTCTTTTGGGTTTCCCATATAGAGTATCATGTCATCTGCGAAGAGAGACATTTTGACTTCTTCTTTGCTGATTTGGATACCTTTTATCCCTTTTTGTTGTCTGATTGCTGTTGCAAGGACTTCTAGTACTATGTTGAATAATAGTGGCAAGAGTGGGCATCCTTGTCGTGTTCCTGATCTTAAGGGAAAGGCTTCCAGCTTTTCCCCATTGAGAATGATATTTGCTGTAGGCTTTTCATCAATGGTTTTTATGAGATTGAGGAATGTACCCTCTATCCCTACACTCTGAAGGGTTTTAATCAGGAAAGGATGCTGTATTTTGTCAAATGCTTTTTCTGCATTTATTGAGAGAATCATATGTTTTTTGAATTTTTCTTTCTGGATAAAATCTAAGACATTGATTGATTTGTGAATGTTGAACCACCCTTGCATCCCAGGGATGAATCCCACTTGGTCATGATGGATAATCCTTTTAATGTACTTTTGGATTCTATTAGCCAGGATCTTGTTGAGGATTTTGGCATCCATATTCATTAGGGAAATCGGTCTGTAATTCTCCTTTTTGATGGGGTCTTTGCCTGGTTTGGGATCAAAGTTCTATTGGCCTCATAGAATGTGTTTGGTAGCTTTCCTTCTGTTTCAATTTTTTGAAATAGCTTTAGAGAATAGATATTATTTCTTCTTTGAATGTTGGGTAGAATTCCCCAGGAAAACCATCCGGGCCTGGAGTTTTGTTATTTTTGAGGTTTTTTATCACTGACTCAATCTCTTCATAATTAATTGGCCTGTTTAAAAAATCAATTTCTTCCTGTTTCAGTCTTGGTAGTTTATAGGTTTCCAGGAAGTCCTTCATCTCTTCCAGATTGCTTAATTTATTGGCATAAAGCTGTTGATAAAAGTTTCTAATAATCCTTCCAATTTCATTGGTGTTGGCTGTGACCTCTCCCTTTTCATTCATAATTTTATTAATTTGGGTCCTTTCTCTATTCTTTTGGATAAGCCTTGCCAGTGGTCTGTCAATTTTATTAATTCTCTCAAAGAACCAGCTTCTAGTTCTGTTGATCTGCTCTACTGTACTCCTGGTTTCTAATTCATTGATTTCTGCTCTAATCTTGGTCAACTGCTTCCTCGTGCGTGGATTGGGCCTGTCCCTCTGTTGCTGTTCCAGCTTCTTGAGGTGAGAATATAAAAACTGCATTTTAGATTTTTCTATTCTTTTGAGTGAGGCTTGGATGGCTATGTATTTCCCCCTTAGGACTGCCTTTGCAGTATCCCATAGGTTTGGACCGTTGTATTTTCATTCTCATTGGTCTCCATAAATTGTTTAATTTGATTTTTGATTTCCTGGTTTATGGAGTCATTCCTGAGCAGGATGGTTCTTAGTCTCCAAGTGTTAGAGTTTCTTCCAAATTTTTCCTTGTGGTTGAGTGCCAACTTCAAAGCGTTGTGGTTTGAGAATATGCAGGGAATAATTTCAGTCTTTTGGTATCGTTTGAGACCTGCTTTGTGACCCAGAACATGGTCTATTCTTGAGAATGTTCCATGGGCATTAGAATAGAATGAGTATTCTTTGGTTCTGGGGTTAGTGTTCTGTATATATCGATGAGGTCCACCTTGTCGAGTATAGCATTCAAAGCCCTTGTTTCTTTGTCAATTTTCTGCATGGGTGCTCTGTCTATTTCTGATAGTGGAGTGTTGAGGTCCCCTACTATTAACGTATTTTTATCTATATTCTCTTTATTCTGGTTAAGAGTTGGTTTGTGTATCTTGCTGCTCCCCTTTGGGGGCATATATATTTATAATTGTCATATCCACTTGTTGGATAATTCCTTTAAGAATAATAAAGTGCCCTTCTGTGGCTCTAACTATAGACTTTAGTTTAAAATCCAATCTGTCTGATATGAGAATTGCTACCCCAGCTTTCTTTCAAGGTCCATTGGTGTGAAAGATGGTATTCCATCCCCTTACTTTCAGTCTGAATGTACCTTTAGGTTCAAAATGAGTCTCTTGTGGACAGCAAATGGATTGGTCGTGTCTTTTTATGCAATCTGCAACCCTGTGATGTTTTATGGGAGCATTTAGGCCATTTACATTGAGACTGATTATTGAGAGATATGGTTTTAATTATGCCATGTTGCCAGTAAAGTCTTTGTTTCTATCGATTGTGACTTTGTGTTCTGTATCACTCTTGGGGCCTTTTTACCTTTATAGAACCCCCCTTAATATCTCCTGTAGGGCTGGTTTCATGGTTACAAAATTGGTCAATGACTGGTGGTTCTGGAAGGTCTTTATTTCTCCATCAATTCTGAATGACAGGCTTGCTGGATAAAGGATCCTTGGCTGCATGTTTTTCTCTGAAAGAGCTTTAAAAATGCCCCCCCAACCCTTTCTCTCATTCCAGGTCTGTGTAGACTGGTCTGACGTAATTCTGATGCCTTTGCCTTGGTACGTGAGAAATTTCTTTGCCCTGGCTGCTTTTAGTACTGTATCCTTGGATCTAATATTTGCAAAATGCACTATGACGTGACGTGGCGTAGGTTTGTAATGGTTGAGCTTGGGAGGGGTCCTCTCTGCCTCTTGGACACAAATGTTTGTTTCCCTTGCTAGATTACGGAAGTTTTCAGCTACAATTTGTTCAAATATCTCTTCTAGACCTTTGTTTTTCTCCACCCCTTCAGGGATGCCGATGATTCTGACATTGGAACGTTTTATTGAGTCATTAATCTCTCGTAACCTATATGCATGAGATTGGATTTTTTTGAGTCCAGATTCTATTTTAGCTTTCTCTTCTACTAACCCATCCTTCAATTCACTGATACGTTCTTCTGCCTCATTCACCCTGGCCATCAGAGCCTCTAGTTTTGACTGCATTTGGCTCATAGAATTTTTAATTTCTGCCAGATTCGCTCTCATTTCCACCTTTAGAGATTCCATCTTCTCATTAACATTTTCGTTAATACTGTTTTCAAGTCTATACATCATCTTGACCATTGTTACTCTGAATTCCATTTCTAATAATTTGGTTATATCCATATCCATTAGTCTGTGGCAGAGGCCACAGACTCATTGTCTTTTCTTTGCTGGGGGGGATTTCTCCTTCTCGTCATTCTGATGAGGAGAGGTTGTGGGGTTGCCCAGAGCCAAATTATTGACCGGGACCCAGGCAGTGCTCACTTGTTTTATAGTGATCTTAGGGATGTGGGCTTCTTGACTTTTCAGCCTGCCTTCTGGGGGAGGGGCCCACCATGCCAATACTCAGGCAACCCTGTTTGGGTAGAGTCTCCATGTCCCCTGTGAGGGCAGATGGCGATGGGCACACTGTGAGCTGGTATTTCCAGGCTTCTGTTCTCTGGTGGCTTTCCCTGGCAGTTTGCTCTGCCTCTTCTGAGAGTCATAGCAGCAGTAGCCAAATCTCATCCTCTGTCTCAGAACAGGGGGATCACGGACCATTCTCCACTGATGTTCTGGCCACTTTAACTCTGTTTCTGTTGGTGCTGCTCAACCCTGCAGCGTCCCGGGATATGCACCCCACACCCGGCATCCCCGCCCTCACTTCCAGGGCTGGCGCGTCTCTGTCCTTTGTGTTTCTAACACCGCCAGCCGCCAGTTCCCCAGCGCGCTCCGGAACTCCCGGTCTCAGTCTGGTTCCAGTGAGCGCACTGGAGCTCCGTTTCAGTCAGGTAGCGTGCGTTTCCTGGCTCAGGGTCTCAGTCTGCTCTCTCGAGGGTGCAGGTCCTCAAGTCCACCCGCTCCCCCGTGCAGGTGGCTACTGCTTCCCAGGGCCCAAACCTGGCGGCTCCCTCCCCCTTCCTTTTATCTTCCGATATCTGTGCGCGGTTTTAGGGCTCCCCGCTTCGTACCTCAATACTCAGCGCTGGAGATGTTCATTTGTAGAGATCCAGATCAATCTTCCTGTGTCTCATGCTGATTCCGTGGGTGTTCAGGCTGGTCTGGTACCTATCCAACTCGACTCAGGAGACTGGATGAAAAAGGGGTCCCCTACTCCTCCGCCATCTTAACTCCTATATTTCTTGTCATTCCTTGCTCTGTTTTAGCTTTTTAAAAGTACCTTACATGAAATAATAAAGTCTTGAGGGGACTGGAGTTGAGTAAATACCTTACCCTGAAAGTGGAATAAGGCGCTGGTAAAGTATTTTCCCCTGAAGAACAGTTCTTTGTTGTGAAAATGCTCTAGGTGCATCTTAAAATGTTTACTTTTCCTCTACCCTGCCAGAGCTGCAAGGGGAATTTTTATTGACTTTCCCCCATGAGAAAATGATAGAATCCTTGAAGATAAACTCTATAAAATTATGGGTTTCCTCACTATAACTGAGGCTCCTACTCACACTAACCCACCTTCAGATTCCAGCAATTTGTCGAAATTACCATTTAAGTGTTTTTACAAGTTAATGGCACTAATGATTGCTGCTCTGGATCTAGGTGATGATTCTGTACATTTACCTGTTTTTCCAGATTTTAGTGTAGTGATTTGCCCTGAAATGTCAATTCTCTTATGGCTTCTAAGAAAAGTCGTTGATATTCAGTTTGGATTTTTTGTTGTTAGGAGGAGATTCATGCTGGATCTGAAACTAGAAGTCTGGGGAAACATCTTAAGTGTGTGTTTTGGCCCATAAAACATCCTTATGTGGTAAGCATTATTGCTATGGCAATTTTCTAGTTGAAGAAATTGAGGCTCAGAAACGTTAAAGAATTTGTCCAAGATCATTCAGTAAGTAGTGGAGCTTGTATTTGAACTCAGCTCTGACTCTGAAAGCTAGGACATAGGCACACATACCTAATAAATTAGTTAGAAAGTGATGAGAATCATAAGGGGACAGGGAAAGTATTATAACACTATGGAGAATGGTGCTGTCACTTCAGGATGGGGGAAGGAAATTTTATTAGATGAGGTAGAAGCGAGGTGGGTTTTGAGATATTTAAACATAGGGGAGACCAGAACAGAAGCCTTGAACTCTGGAGGATCAAGTAAGATCATTCAGAGCCTGACGGAAGTGAAAGCTTATTGGCCATTCTCCTTCACTGGGCTAAAATTATATGTCAGATATCTGGGATTTGATTAGTTTTATTCTCTTCAGAAGTTCCATCTTGGGAAATTATTAAGGAGAGTGGCAGACTCAATGCCAGAAGGACCCTATCCTTCCACAAGTGACCTATGTCCTCTCAACACGGAAAGACCAAGAAGAGAAAATGACTGCCAGTGAATCACTTCTTGAGCGGGCTAGGAACTGCAACAAGTTGCTGGCCACTTCTACTCACTCCCCTCAGGATAACCTTTCATGCCAGAACATTCTTTATTTTGCTTTCTAACCATGTTCCTGACACTCTATAACCTGCAGAAATGCTGATGAAAATCCCATCCCACATAATCCTGGAAACAGAATTGATTCTTAATTCTTTCTTAGAATTGAAAAATTCCCTCTTCTTGTCCAAAAAAGAACCCGTGAAAGACTTGTATGCCGAAAACTAAAAGGCACTGATGAAAAAAAGCTGAAGATAAGTAAATAAATAATAAATAAATTTAAATAAAATGGAAAGCTATTCCATGCCCATGAATTGGAAAATGTAATATTGTTAAAATGTTCATACTACCCGAAGCTATCTACAGATTTTATGCAAGTCCTATCAAAATTACAATGGCATTTTTCACAATAGAAAAAAGAATTTTAAAATATGTGTGGAGCCACAAAAGATCCAAATAGCCAAAGCAAACTTGAGAAAAAAAAAAAAGCAGGAGGCATCACACTCCCTGATTTTAAACTATATTACAAAGCTGTAATAATCAAAATAATATACTGTTGGCATAAAAAGAGATCAATATATCAATGGAACAAAATAGATAGCCCAGCAATAAACCCACACATATACGGTCAATTAATTTATGACAAAGGAACCAAGAATATACAAACAGGAAAGACAGTCTCTTCAATAAATGATGTTGAGAAAACTGAACAGCTACGTGGAAAAGAATGAAACTGGACCACTCTCTTACACCACTCGCAAAAAATTAAAGACTTGAATGTAAGGTCTGAAACTATAAAACTCCTAGAAGAAAACATAGGCAGTAAGCTCATTGACATCAGTCTTCTGTTTTGTTTTGCTTTTGTTTGTTTGTTTCTATTACGTTCATCATCATACAGTATTTCATCACTTTTTGATGTACTGTTCCATAATACATCGTTTGCATATAACACCCAGTGCTGCATGCAATATGTGCCCTCCTTAATACCCATCACTGGGCTAACCCATCCCCCCACCACCCGCCCCTCTGAAACCCTCAGTTTGTTTCCCAGAGTCCATAGTCTTTCATGGTTCATCTCCCCCTCTGATTTCCCTCCCTTTATTTTTCCCTTCCTTCTCCTAATGTCCTCTGTGTTATTCCTTACGTTCCACAAATAAGTGAAACCATATGATAATTGTCTTTCTCTGCTTGACTTATTTCACTTAGCGTAATCCTCCCCAGTTCCATACATGTCGATGCAAATGGTAGGTAGCCATCCTTTCTGATGGCTGAGGAATATTCCATTGTATATATGGACCACATCTTCTTTATCCATTTGTCTGTTGAAGGGCATCTTGACTCCTTCTACAGTTTGGCTATTGTGGACATTGCTGCTATGAACATTGGGGTACATGTGTCCCTTCTTTTCACTGACTCCAAAAGCATAGGCAACAAAAGGGAAAATTTTAAAAATGGGACTACATCAAACTAAGAATATTCTGTACAACAAAGAAAATCATCAACAAAATGAAAAGGCAACTTACAGAAGGGGAGAAAATATTTACAAATTGTATATCTGATAAGGGGTTAATATCCAGAATATAAAAAGAACTCATACAACTCAATAACAAAAAAAAAGCAATCGAATGAAAAATGGGCAGACTATCTGAATAGGCATTTTTCCAAAGAAGACATACAGATGGCCAAGAAGTACCTGAAAGGATGCTCAACATCACTAACCATCAAGGAGATAAAAATCAAAACCACAATGAGCTACTACCTCACACCTGTTAGAATGGCTATTATCAAAAAGAAAGATAGAAAAGAAAAGGAAAGGAAATAAAAGGAATGAAGGCAGAAGGAAGGAAGGAAGAAAAAACTGGTGAGGATGTGGAGAAAGGAAATCCTTGTACACTTAAAGATTCCCTTGTGTTGGTGCTGATGTAAATTGGTTCAGCCACTATGGAAAGCAGCATGAAGTTTCCTTGAAAACTTAAAAATAAAATTACCATATGATCCAACAATTCCACTTCTGGGTATTTATCCATAGAAAAATAAAAACACTAACTCAAAAAGATATGCAACATGTTTGTTGCAGCATCATTTACAATAGCCAAGATATGGCAACAACCTATGTGTCCATCAACAGATGAATGGAAAAGCAATACAATGGAATATTATTCAGTCATATAAAGAGTGAAATCTTGCCATTTGCAATAACATGGATGGACCTAGAGCATTATACTAAGTAAAATAAGTCAGAGAAAGACAAATACTGTATGATCTCACTTATATGTGGAATCTAAACAAGAACAACAACAAAACAAGCTCATAGGTACAGAGAACAGACTGGTGGTTGCTAGAGATAATGGAGAGGGGTGTCATGAAATGCATGAAAGCAGTCAAAAGGTACAAACTGGGGCGCCTGGGTGGCTCAGTGGGTTGAGTGTCTGCCTTCAGCTCAGGTCATGATCTCCAGGTCCTGGGATTGAGCCCCACATCGGGCTCCCTGCTCAGTGAGGAGGCTGCTTCTCCCTCTCCCTCTGCCCCTGCTCCCCGCACTCATGCTCACTCTCTCTCTCTCTATTTCAAATAAATAAAACCTTTAAAAAAAGGTACAAAGTCCCAGTTATTAAATAAGTCATAAGGATGTAATATGCAGTCTGAAAAGTATAGTTAATATACTGCATATTTGAAAGTTGCCAAGAGAGTAGATCTTAAAAGTCCTCATAACAAGAGAAAAGTTTTATAACTATGTTTGGTGAAGGATACTAACAAGATTTATTGTGATCATTTCACGATACATACAAATATCGAGTCATTATGTGGTACACCTGAAACTAATATAATTTCATATGTCAATTATACCTCATTTAGAAAAAAAGAATTTATGCTCTTGGAACCAGGCAGACACAGGAAATGCTAGAGGACCCTGTATGGTTTACTCATACTTGTCAGTGGCACACCAGGGTAAGTGGAGCCTGGAGGAAAATACTGAGGACCAAAGATGGAAGCCCCAATTTACCAATCCCAGAAGGCCTTCTTGTTCTTTTCTCCTGTTAGGTATGTTTCTGCAGAAAAGACTACCTGAAGAACCCTCTTACGCTGTTGGTGGGAATGCAAACTCGTGCAGCCACTCTGGAAAATAGTATGGAGGTTCCTCAAAAAGTTAAAAATAAAGCTACCCTATGACCCAATAACTGCACTACTAGGTATTTATCCAAAAGATACAAACATAGTGATTCCAAGGGGCAGCTTCACCCCACTGTTTATAGCAACAATGTCTACAATGGCCAAAATATGGAAAGAACCCAGATGTCCATCAACAGATGAATGGATAAGGAAGCCATCAAAAAGAATGAAATATTTCCATTTGCAATGACGTGGATAGAGCTAGAGGGTATTATGTTAAGCGAAATAAGTCAGTCAGAAAAAGACAAATACCATATGATTTCACTCATATGTGTAATTTTTAAAAAAAATTTTAAAGGTTTTATTTATTTATTTGACTGAGAGAGACAGGCAGCGAGAGAGGGAACACAAGCACGGGGAGTGGGAAAGGAAGAAGCAGGCTCCCAGTGGAGCAAGGAGCCCGATGTAGGGCTCGATCCCAGGACCCTGGGATCACACCCTGAGCCAAAGGCAGACGCTTAAGGACTGAGCCACCCAGGTGCCCCCATATGTGGAATTTAAGAAGCAAAATGGATGAACATAGGGGAAGGGAAGGAAAAATAAAATTAGACAAAAACAGAAAGGGAGACAAACCATAAGAGACTCTTAACTCTAGGAAACAAACTGGAGAAAAGGGAGGTGGGTCGAGGTATGGGGTAGTTGGGTGATGGGCATTAAAAAAGGGCATTTGATGTAATGAGCACTTGATGTTATATGCAACTGATGAATCAATAAACTCTAACTCTGAAACTAATAATACACAATAATTAATTTATTTTAAATAAAAAAAGACTCCCTGAATACACTCTTTGTCTTGGTGGGGAGGCTAGGACTACCTACAATGCACCAGAACTAGTATACAAATAAAATAAGAAGATTCTACAGTTAACAAAGAAGGCTGCTACCTTTATTTGAGAAGTGCTGAATCCCAAAAGGCCTCTGCCCAGAGTCGTTTCCCCTAGTGAACTACCTACAGCTTATCTCTGGCCATCTCCTCTGCTTAAGACAATGGCTTTGAACATTTTTTACCCATTGATCCATAGTAAGGAAGACGTTTTATTGTATGAACCAGTAAATGCTTTCACTTGCATGTGTATTTGTGTGTATTTTCATATATATTTTCTTGTATATATGAATTATAGTTTTTATAGATAAAAATTGGTAAACATTGGCAATTTCATATTGTTAAAACAAATATAAAAACCAGTTTCACTAAACAATAAGGATCTTTAGTATGTGAAATCACTGTGATATTTCCTATTTTGTTCTATTTAATTTTCAAGAATGTCAGTTGTTACCCACTAAATTGATTTCATAATTTGCTAGTTTGTTGTGACTCACAGTTTGAAAAACACTGATTTAATGTGTTGTCTCCTAAAGACTCTTCTTAAAATACAGGAATTTTCCTTGGGATAGATAATGCTACAGGTTAAGCCAGAGGTTCCTCCAGAGAATGTGCAGAGGAGAGAAGGGAGAGAGGGAAAAAAGAGAAGGAAAGGCTAGAATCTTAGGCTCTTGACCTAAAGTCTCAGACTTCTTCCTGCCAAGAGGAATCGTGGCAATACAAGGCTTATTCCCGTAGGCATAGCTAGCCTAGCCCCATAGGCCAGAGCTGACACTAAGTACTCACAAGCATTTGTGTCCTAGCACATGAGCCAATAGTCAAGATTTAACCAGCCTCTTGTTGGATTCTGTACATGAGTATCAACTGTAGTCTGTTTGACATGCCTTGTCATCAGCAACCTATTCTGCTGCTGACAGCTCCTGTCGACAGAACCAGTGTCTAGTTACGAGCTCATCCTAGCTAAGACAAGGGCAGGGAAGAAGAATGCAGCCCATGTGCATAACTGTCCCACAAGCCAGCTCTCTGGTTTGGGCAAGGAAGAGGTGGCTTATGGACTAATGGGACAGCTATAGACAACAGGCTCTCAGGATTTTTATTTGTTTTTTTTTTAAGATTTATTTATGTATTTGAGAGGGGGGAGGGGCAGAGGGAGAGAATCTTCAAGCAGACTCCTCCAGCTGAGCAGGGAAGCCAAAGTGGGGCTTGATCCCACGACCCATGACATCATGACCTGAGCAGAAACCAAGAGTCAGATGCTCAACCGACTGTGCCATCCAGGGGCCCCTCAGGATTTTTCTTATTAGACCCTACCTGGATTCCAGTTTCTGCCTCCCTTCTCTAAGAATGCTTCTGCCTTCCTTCTCTAAGAATGGTTAGGACCCTCTGACCTGACCAATAAGCTCAGACTGTTTTGAACTGAGGCTTTAGTACCAGCCCAAAATAAGTGCTACTTGTCATCCTTTTGTTACTGCTATGATGCTATCTTGGGCCCCGTAATCTGGCATTTAAATTCCTATCTGTGTCGCCCACCTTGTGCCTCCAGCCTACGATCAGGGATCATTCAGTGATTATGAACCTGACCAGGTAACAGGTTGCTCAGTGATTATAACCTTGATTAGGCAGCATGTTTGAAAGGGTGGGATCCAGGGGATCTGAACTCATCTCAGAGTAGTTGGGCTCCTTGGCTGCTATGAAGATCCCTTACCCAGCCACAAAAGGTTGAGTGAAACAAGGACAACATATCAATCAAGGCTCTTCTGGTGGGTAGTCCTTAGAACAATACCCAAACACCAATAGTTTCTGTTTAACTATTCTATAATTGCCTCAGGAAAAATACCCCTGTTGAAATACCTCAAATGCCAAAGCCTGTGGCCTTTAGATAAGAACCATGAGGTTCTGAGGAAATCTTCCATTTTTCTTCCAGCCAAAGCCAAAGACTTGAAGCTTTATTCCTTGTGTGAGAGTCTAGGTAGCTCTCCTCCAGGAAAGGCTAGACTGGCGCCTGATTAACTTCTCCACCTATACCCATCTTCTTGGTGGTGATACTTAAGGCCACATTGTAGGGTTGTACTACTTAAGCCTCACAACTGTCCTGCTTATCAAATGGCTGCTCATAGTGCTGCACTCACCCAGAAGGCACACCATCGTGCACTGGGTCCACCCAAAGAAGTTTTTTTTTTTTCTAATTCATACTGTATACTCTAGGGCAGCACTCCTCTTGAAATAAATATTTAAGAAGCTTCTCTGGACAGGTCAGAGTTCCAAAAAGAGACCTCTGTGAACTAGGTCTCCCCTTCCCACTCACTTTAACCATCTGGCACCCTCTACTTCAAGGCTCCAAGTCTTACATATATGATGATCTGTCCTTAATTCAGTTCTTCAGCCCTAACGTCACTCCTGAAATTCAGACAGGTGTGATCCAACTATCTACCTACCACCTTCACCTGGAGAATACACAGTCACCTCAGAGTACATTCCAAACAACCTCTCTGTCAATATTCTCTATATGCACTGGACATTTTCTGCTTGCTTGTCCACATGCACTCTCCACTCTTCTCCCACACTGCTCTGTTTCCTGCAACTCTGACATATACCTCCTTACTGCCTTCCCTGATTCTCCTTTCTTTTCATATGCAGATCAGAATCCATGATCATTTTATCTCAGCTTCCATAGCACTCTGGATATGAGATGAGCGGGTCATGTATGTGAATGTCTCCTCTGCTAGCAAGTGATCCCTTTGACAGTAGGGATCATGCTATGTTCATTCTGTAGCTCCAGTACTTATCAGAGGGTCTCCTACATAGTAAGTACCCAAATAATTGATTAAAGTTGATTGTTTCCTATTTTTTCTTGGTATGTATATGTGAGCACGTGAGTGCTAACAAAGGTGGAGGAGTGGGGAATCAGTGTACTGAGGAGCACAACAAATGAGGAGAAAGAGTTTAAAGCTAAGAGTAGAGAATGGAAGAAAGTGCTAAAGAAAGAGGGAAAGGGCAGAAAGGAATTGAAATTTAAGGAGAACTTATTGTATGTCAGGCTTCTTAGTCTCTGAGAAGTTGATCCAACTTTCCCAGAATCACGGGACTAATAAGCCCCTGGAGGAAAGTTGAAGAGAGCAGTAAAAGACACAGAAGATTTGGGGGAATTATGAAAATACAGAAAGGAAGGACAGGAGTCAGTGGTTGGAATGGCAAATAGTGCAGGTTTGAGGTTACAAATAAGCCCAACAAGTGGGTAGGAGCAAGCTGGAGTAACCAGGTAATTTATTAAAATAGATTCAATAGCAAAGGGTGGAGCTGGGAACATAATATTTAATAGGTGCCTCACATTATGCTAATGCAAAGGATTCACAAACCCCACTTTGATAGACACTGAGGTAGGCAGCAAAGTCCACTGAAGATTGAGTTTTTTAAACTTACCAAATCATTAAATCTCAGAGACAAAAGTGACAAGAATGACTTCTTCAACATCCCTGCCTACTAATCAGCTCTTGCTATCAGTCTAGGCCTACTAACAAGCCTTAGGCTGCTCCCTTGGCCCCTCCCAGAGGTATAAAACACCAATGGTGGAATTCCAGGCTTTGGGTCAGCTGGTGGAAAGACAAGATCTTGAATAATAATCATGCAGTAAAAATGCCACCATTCTTCCATTCTGTGCTTGAGCACAAATCACCAATTGATCATACCATTGTCTTCTGTACAACTTAAATACTGCCTCAGAACCATACTCTGTCAATGGATAAGCATTGGAATAAAAAATTATATCTATTTGTAACCCTGCTTAGCCTTATCAGATTATACTAAGTAGGCAACGGCCTGCTCCATGCATGCAAAAGCCTGTGACTGAAAGCTGCATGCAGTCTATAGGATCTCGTTCAGTGTATGCTCTTCTATTTATACCAAGCACTATCATGGAAAGAACCAGAAACTATAGCCCTGAAAGGGTCCTTAAATATCATCTAGTGTAGCTGAGGCACTTATACTGCTTGCACTGAGAAGTTTAGTGCTTGAGCTTCCTCCACGCTAGAACAACAAAAAAGGGGAAATATGATGAGCTGTGTAATTTCTATATTTGAGAAAAGAAATTGAGTTGTTCTGGAGAAACAAAGGTTCTTCTGGATTAAATAGGAAGGGAATTTATGCAGGAAAATGTTTACTGCATGCTTCCTCTGTTTTGACATTATGGTAAGACTTTTGATATGAATTATGTCTTTTCAACTTTACGACAATCCTATAAGATAATAATTACTAATTTTATTTTGAAGATGATGAAATTAAACATTAGAGCAGTAAAGAATCCTGCCTGAGGTCAATAGCTGGTAAGTGATAGAGTCAAGATTTGGCCAGGATTTGATCAATTTGATTCTAAAGAACCTTTCCAACGTACTATGTTGCCTTCAAAAGTAACACAATGACAAAATGGAATTGTATTCCATTTATCCCACAAATATATTGTGTCTTATGTGCCTGGCACTGTTCTGGCACTGTAAGGAACAGGTAGAAGGGGTTCTTGTACTCATAGAATTTATGGTCTGGAGGTCAAGGGGTTAAGGGGGACACTGACAGTAGTCAAATTATTACTCAAAATATGCTATTGTAAATTAAGTACTAATAAAGTACTTATAGTACTTAAAGTACTAATAAAGGAAAATATGGGGATCTTAGCACATCAGTAAAGGGGTTTGATGTAGTCTGATAGGTTTGAGTTGAATCTGTAGTTGAAGAATGGCAGGAAGAGTGCTAAATCATCCCAAGCTAACAGAAGAGCTTGTGCAAAAATCCTATAATGAGAAGACCTGAAAAAAGTCCAATATGTCAGTAGTACAGAACAGGACAAGGGGAACAATTGATGAAGAAGACCCTATAGACCTCAAGGAGTTTGGATTTTATATTATGAATGAAGGAAAACAGCAATTGGAGAATTTTAAGCAAAGGAGTAAAATGTATATTTTGAAAATATATTTTTTCATTATGATATATGTCATGTATACAGAAAACTGCATAAAACTTACTTGCACAATTCAATGAATATTTATGAAGTGAAATGCATATAACCATCACCCAAGTCAATAAATTACACATTACCAAAACCACAAAAATACTTTCTTGTAACCTTCCTTGATTATAATCCATTCCCTTCCCCCAGAGGTAATTTACTAACCCGACTTTTGTGATACCCATGTCTTTTTTTTTTTGTAGAATTAAACTTCCTATTTTATGGTAATTGTAAATTCAGATGCAGTTGTAAGAAATAATATAGAGATACCCTTGCACCAAGTTTCCCTCAATAACAGCAATTTGAAAACCACAGTGTCACAACCAGGATATTCAAATTGATACAGTCAAGATCCAGAACAGTTCTGTCACTACAAGGGTCCCTTCTGGTGCCCTTTTACAACCACAGTTACCTCCTTGTCTCCCTGACCTACCCATTCCTGTACCCTGGCAACCACTAATCTGTTCTCTATATTCTCCATTTCTATAATTTTTTCCATTTCAAGAATGCTATATAAATGGAATCATACGGTATTTGACCTTTTGGAATAGCTATTTTCACTCAGCATAATTCCCTGGAGATTCATCCAAATTGCTGAGTGTATCAATAGTTTGTTCCTTTTTACTGGATTCCATGGTATGAATATAGCACAGTTTGCTTAACCATTCATTCATTGAAATATATGTGGCTTGTTTCCAGTTGGGGATTATTAATAATAAGTTGATATACATAGTAGTATACAGGTTTTTGTGTGAATATAGTTTTCATTTCTTTGGGATAAATGGCCACAAGTGCAATTTCTGGGATGTATGGTAAATACATGTCTAATTTTTTAAGATATTGCCGAATAACTTTCTGGAGTAGTTGTTATCATTTTCATTCTCACCAGAAATGCATGAATTATCCAGTTTGTTCATATCCTGACCAGAATTTGGTGTTGCCACTGTTTAGTTTAACCATTCTGATAGATGCGTAGTGATGTTTCATTGTGGTTTTAGTTTGCGTTTTTCAAATGTCTGATTATATTGAACATCTTTCCATGTGCTTATTTGCCATCTGTATATCCTCTTCAGTGAAATGCCACCTCATGTCTTTTGCCCATTTTCTAGTTGGGTTGTTTGTTTACTGTTGAGCTTTGAGAATTTGTTATAGATACTATTCTTTTTCATATGCATATATAATCATTTAGGTTGATTGTATTGTTTAGTTTCTTTTCTGTTTAGTGGTTCTATAAAGCTCTGAGAGTAGGGTGTTGAAGTCATCTACTACGGTAGTGAATTTGTCTATTCTTTAAGCTCTCATTTTTTTTGCATCTCGTGTTCTGATGCACAGCTCTTTGATGCCTATGTATTTAGGAGTGTATGCCTTCCTAGTGGACTGATCCTTTTATCATTATGTAATGAGCTTTTTTGCTTCTAGTCATTTTTTCTATTCTGAACTAAATTTTATCTTATATTGATATACATATTCCTGTTTTCTAAACTAATATTTGCATGGCATTTCTTATCCATCCTTTGACTTTCAACTTAGCAATGTCATTATATTTAAAATGAGTGTCTTATAGAAAGCATTTGTTGGATCAGTTTTTTTTTTTCCTACTCTGTGAATCTCTTTTAGTTATATTGGGAGCATTTACATTTAAGGTAATTATTGTTATGTTAGTTTGTCATTTTTTTTTCCTGTTTGATTTTTCTGTCTCCTATTCTTCTTCTGTTCTTTTCTTAGATTCTTCTGGGTGATTCTAACAGTTTTTAAGATTCTATCTTGATCTATTTGTAGTGTTTTTTAGTATATTTCTTTGTATAATTTTCTTAGTGTTTGCTCTAGATATTACAATACACCTACATAACTTATCTCAGTTTTCTGGTATTGCCATTTAACTATTTTGATTTAAGTGCAGAAACCTTACTTTCTTTATGTTCCCTTAGCCTCCCCCCTTAAAAATATAATTTGTTAAATATTTCTTCTACATATATTGGGCGCTATATCAGATCTTATAACTTTTAGTTCACTTATCAAATACTGATTTAAGAAACCAATGAGAAATAAGAGAGTCTATTATACTCATCCATATTTCCCCCATTCCAATGTTCTTCTTTCTTTTCTATGGTTTCAACCTTTTCTCCATTAGCATTTACTCTTTATTAAGATAACTTTTTTCAGTTATTCTTTTAGGGTAGGTCTGCTGATGACAAATTCTCTCAGTTTTCCTCTATTTGAGAATTTCTTTATTTTTCCTGCATTATGAAATATAATTTAGGTAGATATAGAAATCTAGGTTGATAGTTCTTTAAGTATTCAAAAAATGTATCACTTTCTTTTATTCTCTGTTTCTTGGACTCTAATGATAGAAATGTTTGATCTTTTGGTAGTGTGCCACAGGTCTCCAATGTTCTGTTAATTTTACTTTTAGTCTATTTTCTTTCTGTTATTCATATGATGTGAATTCTATTCTTTTGTCCTCAAGTTTACTGATTCTATCCTCTGTCTTCTCCACTCTACTACTAAGCTCAACTAATGGGATTTTTTCCCTTGTTATTGTATTTTTTATTTCTATAATGTCCAGTTAGTGTTTTTTATCGCTTATTTTTCTTTGCTGAGATTTTCCATTTTTTCATTTGATCCAAGGGAAACTTTAATTGATTACTTAAACATTTTTTGATGTCCACTTTAAAATCCTTGCTAGATAATTCCAACATCTGAGTCATATCCACGTTGGTGTCATCTGATCATTTTTCTCATTCAATTGTGATTTTTCTTGGTTGTTATGGTTTTTGACTTTTTATTGGATTCTGAATGTTTTGGACATTATACAATGATATTCTGAGTCCTATTTAAATATTTTTTTCATTTCACCTCTTTTTCAAGTGGAAACTCCCCTCACTGAGGTATAGTACAAAGACCAAGAAGGTGTGTAAGTTCAGCTTCTCCCTGGGCCCTACTGACACTACCTCTGCAAAAGTGATGCACTGACTTATATTGCTTCATTGCTGATGGGTGGAGTAGAGGTTTACCTCTTTGACACCTTCCTAGTGAAAGCAGAGCACATTACTGTTGCCTCCAAATGAAGTGTAACATCAACCCCTGACTGGTTCACTAACCTTGTAGAAGGTTGATCCAAATTTTTCTGTTGCTACGGGTTGGAGGTGGAAGCTCAGTTCCCACTAGAACCTGCTGACACAGAGGAGGTGCAGGAATGGGGCAGGAGTGCAGCCCAGTTCCGCTTTGTATTGCTTCTTTAAGAGTCATTGTTGTTAGGTGTGTGTGGAGGCTCAGTCTCAGCCCCACTGAGGCTACTCTATTTTGGCAGAACCATAATTAGGTCTTTTTAAACAGTTTTACCAGCTACATATACATCCATTAAAATATAGCTAGATTTCCCTTTTGAAAAATTATATAAACAGAATCATACAGCGTATATTCTTCTTTGGTTTCTTTTACTACATCAATGTTCAGATTGGTTCAAAATTGGTTATTAGTTATTATGAACTATACTATCATGACCATATATGTATCATGGTATATGTATATGTATCATGGTGCACAGAAACATTTGTTTTCAAGTCATACCAGTTGTTGTGGAATATCTGGGACATGGAGTATGTATATGTCCATCCTCAGTAAATAATTAAGAACATTTTCACAAAGTGATTGTACCAATTTACACTACCACCAGCAATATGTGAGAGCTCCCATTATTCTAATAATCACCACCGCTTGCTATTGGCAGGCTTCTAAATGCTTTCCAATATGATGGGGATATCAGATGTACACTTCTTTAAAAAGATTTCCCCATACCGTTTTGATTACTACTGTTACCAAGAATGAGATGGAAAAGGAAGGAAGCCTTGTTTCTTTTTGCTGTCACTGTAAAGAATTACAGGACAGCAAAATGAAAGTAAAGCAGAGAAAAGTTGTATTAAAGTACACTCCAGGGGAGGAGTGGGCCAGTCAAGAGATCCAAAGGCCCTGGAAACTCCAGGGTGTGGTCTTAAATCATTTTTTCTTTTAGGTGGGTTCTAAGGTTGCAACATTTGAGTGACAGTTCTGAATTATATAATAATTAGCCAACTATCCATGTCCTTTCCAAATATGTATTCAAAATACTTGCATGGGGTAGGAAACCAACATTGTTTCTGTTCTAGAGACAAATAAATTCTAGAGTTAAATAAGGACAAGTGGCTGTTTTCTGCCTGAGTGCAACAAGCACAACAAACTTAACTTTTCCTCTGCTGGGATGTTGTAACCATAGACAGACTGCTAGATGGGTGCAATGGGGTTGTCCCTGGGTGGTCCTCAGTTGGGGCTCTCCATCAGGATGTCTAAGGTCCATCCTTCTATTGCTTATGCCTAGCTTCCTACTTAATATTGCTACTTTGTAGTGTATCTTGAAATCTGGTATTGTGATACCTCCATCTTTGTTCTTTCTCAAGATTGCTTTGGCCCTTTGGGATCTTTTGTGGTTCCATACAAATTTCAGTATTATTTGTTCTAGTTCTATGAACAAATGTTGTTGGTATTGTGACAGGCATTGCATTAAGCATATAGATTGCTTTGGGTTGTATGGACATTTTAACAATATTGGTTCTTCCAATCTAGGAGCATGGGGTATCTTTCCATTTGTTTGTTTCATCTTCAATTTCTTTCATCAGTGTCTCATAGTTTTCAGAGTACAGATCTTTCACCACCTTGGTTAAGTTTATTTCTAGGTATTTTATTATTTTGGTGCAGTTGTAAATGGGAATTTTTTTCTTAATTTCTCTTTCTGCCACTTCATTATTAATGTAAAGAAATGCAACCAATTTCTTTTTTATTTTTTAAAATATTTTATTTATTTATTTGAGAGAGAGAGAAAGAGCATGATTTGGGGGAGGAGCAGAGGGTGAAGGAGACTTCCTGCTGAGCAGGGAGCTTGATGCGGGGCTCAATTCCAGGACCCCAAGATAATGACCTGAGCCCAAGGCAGCCGCTTAACTGACTGAGCCACCTAGAAGCCCCAGAAATGCAACTAATTTCTGTATATTATTTTTGTATCCTATGAGTTTACTGAATTCATTTATCAAGGAACCCTTGCGCACTGTTAATGGGAATGTAAATTGGTGCAGCACTGTAGAAACAAGATGGAGTTTTCTCAAAAAGTTAAAAATAGAATAACCATATGATCCAGTAATTCCACAGAATATTTACCCAAAGAAAGCAAAAACACTAATTCAGGAAGATATATGCTTTGGTATGTTTATTGCAACATTTTTTACAATAGCCAAGATATGGAAGCAACCCAAGTGTCCAATCATAAAGGAATGGATAAAGAAGTTGTGTGTGTGTGTGTGTGTGTGTGTGTGTGTGTATAGTGAAATATTAGTCTTAAAAAAGAATGCGCTCTTTTTGCAACAACATGGATGGACCTAGAGGGTATAATGGTAAATGAAATAAGTCAGAGAAAGACAAATACTATATGATTTTACTCATATTTGGAATTTAAAAAACAAATGAACAAAGAAAAAAGAGACAGAAAAAAAACCAGACTCTTAAATAGAAAGAACTACCTGGTGGTTGCCAGAGGGGAGGTGGGGGGTCATGGTGAAATAGATAATGGGGTTCAAGAGTACACTTATCCTGATGAGCACTGAGTAATGTACAGAGTTGTTGAACTAATAAAACACTATATGTTAATTATATGTCAACAAAAATAAATAAATAAATAAATAAATAAATAAGGCAAAAAGAAAAAAGAAAAATCTTCCCAGCTACAAAGTTAAGCATGCTTTGGAAGTAGTGAGTAGAACATATTTTCAATGGCAATTTTATGGATGATGTAGACGTACCCATCTTATTTTAGATTGCTATTACAACAAAGGATGTGTTGGGGAAATAAAAGTAAGGAAAGACATTTCAACAAGTGAAGGAGAAGGTGAAAGTTGTGACTAAGAGTGTCCGGGAATTTGTGGCCCTGGTGTCATAAATTATGAGCTGAGCTTCTTTAGCATACCACAGTAAACAGGGACATTGTGGCATGTTTTAATTTGTTTGAGTGAAACATCAAGTAGTACTTGATACCTATCAGACATCCTGCAAGCTACTAGTTTCAGGCAGTTTTCAGTTTCAACATTAGATTGCTCTATATTCCTTTTGATGGTTTCCATGATAAAAATCCTGTGCGAAAATCTATATGGAACAGGAAATGAGGATAGTGATGTCCAATCTGATTGAAAGATCTAAGAAGTTATGCACTCCTGAAGTGTGGCTATTTAAGATAAATTAAAATGATGTTTTACTGTTTATTAATATATATATTAATATTTTTCTCTATTTATGTGTATTATTTTGTAAGCGGCTACTAAATTAAGGCAGAAGTACTTACTGAGTTGTTTGAACTTAACAGCTTAGTAAATGGAACTGTTAGATATTTTTTTGGATTAGAGTTGCTTTAAAAAATTAATAACTTTTTTCAGCAAGCTAAGGGCATTGGTAACCAAGAAAGCTTGGGAACTTTTGGTATAACCTGATAAACCAAAAGAAGAGATGGGAAGGTAACCTAAATGCTTCCTCTCTTGCATCTCTCTGTTCTATGATATAAGCTGCAAGAGAGCCTAGAGATTCATTCCACTTTCTCCTTCTCTGTATCAAACTCCTTACTGCTTGGGGATGCAGGAGGGAGCTTAAACAAGCATTTTTGTACCTGACCTATCGGCAGTGAAAATACTGCTTTTAACTGGATCTCCAAGAATCTATTATAATCTCTCAATTGGGGGTGAATTTTTCATGGACCATAATAAAATAGCTTTATCTACTCTATAATAGTTTCTCATTTGAATGAGATATTATTTATATGTTCCTATTACCAATGGACAAAATAAACTCATTAACTTACATTTTGAGCTCATTTTCGAAGAAAACAGTCTCACAAAAAAGAGATTACAATCAGAAGAGGAATTGCTATGTAGTTAGTTGATCTTATTCTTCACTGGCATAAGGAATTCTAAACACTATGCTTTTTTTTTTTTTTTTTTTTTTTTTTTTTTAAAGATTTTATTTATTTATTCGACAGAGATACAGACAGCCAGCGAGAGAGGGAACACAAGCAGGGGGAGTGGGAGAGGAAGAAGCAGGCTCATTGAAGAGGAGCCTGATGTGGGGCTCGATCCCACAACGCCGGGATCACGCCCTGAGCCGAAGGCAGACGCTTAACCGCTGTGCCACCCAGGCGCCCCTAAACACTATGCTTAACACAGACAGGTAGGTAGGTAGATAAGCAGATATATGGGTAGGTACATAGATAGAGATAGAGATAGAGATAAATATATATTCATAATTATCCACAGATGAAAATATAAAACTTTCAGATATTCTCATTAAGAAGGGCAGAGAAAAAAACTCAGAAGCTAGATAATAGAATGTTGGGGTGGTACAGCATCCAGAGACCCTTTAGCCACATTACAGATGGGAACAGCAAAAAGTCAGATTCTGACAGAGTGCGCACAGCATCAGGACCCAAGTCCTTGTTTGCTAAGGGAGCAAGCATATAACAAAAGTTTTAGAATTACCTTTCCTTTGTCATATGGTCTTGCTTTACATTGCTACCTTTAAGATCTCTTTATCAAAGTCTTAGAAAACAAAATGTTAACATATTATCTATTTTTAAAAATCAGAAAGTTTCCACTTAAGGAGAATATTTTCAGGGGGGGTTGCTATGTTCCTGGGAGATTCTGAGACCAAAAGAGTAAATAGACTTTTCCAGGACACACAAGACTAGAACCTATGACTCCTGATCAAAAGGTCAAGGCTCTGTCCTGACAATCTTAGTGTCCTGTCCTTATGTCCCAGCATTCTGGGTCAGGAAAGCTATGATCTGAACTTGTTTTCTGAATTTCTGTAGTCTGGGGCACTCCTTCAGTTGGCAGTTTGGCTCCTGCATCTGGTTTCAGGCCCAATGCTGAGCTTGCTGTGCTGGGAAATTTCCCAGACCTGTCTGTGGCTGTTGGCTTCCGTACCTAAAAGCTCAAGGGAAGGGAAGAGTGAATCCCTTGGGGTGGCTGGGATTTGCAGCCCATCTGGGAGGCCTGTTGGAATGCTTGCTTCTAGATGGCCCTGGAAGGAAATAGAAAAGGAAAGAGGAAGAAATGGGGGAGGGAGGTAAGGAGGCAGAGAGGCAAGGAGGTGGTTTCTCCAGCTATCCCTCCCAGCAGGCCCTGGCCAGGACCATTAGGCCCAGCAGTTGTGGCCTCAAGGAGGCAGGAATTTGAGGATTGTTTGCTGGCTGGGTTTTCTTTTTCTCTCCTTTTTTCCCTCCTTCTGCTCCTTGGGTTATGGTGACCCGAAATGTGTCTCACAGTGAATTCTGAGGCGGCAGTGTCTGAGAATAGCTCACAGAGCAGCAGCAGTCTTTCCCCACCCTCTGAAAAGAAAAGCAGGAGGAAAACTATGGCACATTCTGCCTGCCCCGCCCCTAAGTTATTCAGGGGGCTGAGCACTGGGGGTTGGGGGAATCATGACCTTGTGTTCCTTGATGTTATTTGATGTTGGTTTTGGCTGCATTCAGAGAGTTAAAAAGCACATAAAAATGAAGCTAATAAAACTGCAGGGTTAGGGAATGGGCCAGGCACAGGTTGTGGGCTCCCAGAGCAGCTGTGGCCAAGCTTTCAGGCCTGGCTGGCTCACCATCTTTTCAAGGTGCAGATTTGGGCCAAGCCACGGCCAAATAGCAGAAATTAGTCGACTTTGGTGGCCTATCTTTTACAAATCCTTACTAACTTTATACAGGGAAAATAATGAGGGGCATGAGATGTGCATCTTTAGGTTCACTTTCTGGTATGCATGGGTATAAGACCGAGGTTGATTTCCTTCCAGGCAGCATTTACCCTACCCAGGCTGGAACAATCAGGGTGCTTCTGCCAGTCCTCTTACCAGAAGACTCTATGCTAAGAATAAGGGTAAAAACTGGCCCTACCAGGGAGTAGTGGCATCAGGATGTGAATAAGAAAGAAGCGGTTCTGGTTTAGGTTGGGAAGGTACTATATTCAGGAAGATGCTGAGAGGCTGAGAGAGCCATAGAGTGGCAATGAAAACAGGAGTCATCAGTGCATACCAGTCATCCCTGATTACCTGGTGTAAGGCATGATAACTAAAAAAAATGCCCAGTATGAGTGTGAGTGGAAGTAACTTATAAATGTTCGCTCATCTCTACCACACATGGTGGCCTACATATATATAAAACAAGAAGAGGAATCTTTGCCACATAGACTTGATTGAGGTGGAGGCAGAGTGTTAGGCTTTCCTAGAGGTGCTCATAGTGGCAAGGGCATTGGATTTGGAGATAGAAAGCCAAAGTCTTAACTCTGTTGCTTCTTAACTATGTGATTTTGCATGAGTATATTACCTTCCTCTCAGCCTTAGTTTTCTCATCTGTAAAGTGGTTATAAGACCTTTGTACTGATTAAATGAGATAACAGATGTAATGTATTTGGCAGTGCATCTAACATATGCTTAGCACTCAACAAATTCTAGTCCCTGCTGCTCCCCTTCATTTACTAAAATCTAGGATAGAAAGACAAGTGAGGAGGTTTGAAGCTATGTATCCTCCCTAACATAACCATAATGTTTGTACAAAGAATGGAAATCTGGAGGCCTGGCAGAACCCCAAAGAGGATTGTTCTCATAGCTATTCCAATGAGTGGGAGTAGAAGCAGGGAAGTGGAAGGGAGGGAGAAAGGAACAGTGGAGGGATTTGAGCCAAGTGTTAGGAAACTCAAATGATTCAGAGAGGGACAGCTCTCACCTGATTGAGATCAAGGACACTTTCTACTTCAGCGTAGGAAATTATAAAGATGGGGAGTTGGTAATAGGTAACCTCTCAGCTACATTGAGCATTCTTATAGCTGCCATCTCCTCTCCTCTTCCACTTGAGAATAGTCTACCTTTGGTAGTTTTCATATTACCTGGTCATTCATCCTGTCCTCAGACTGGAAGGGGTCACCAGACCCTTGCACCACTTGTCTAACAGAAGAGCCAGCTGGCCCATGGCCCAGACCATCCAGCAGCAAAGGGTAAGTGGTACTATAATCTTGAGATTTACTATGTCTGCCCTCTCGTGGCCAGCAGGAGAGAGTCAGAGCTGCATTAAATTCACTTAACACATTGAAAAACCTCAATAATAAAATTGTGAAATTATGTTCAGTTTGCAGAAGGGGAAACTGAGGGTCATAGAGATAATGTGACACATCCATAGTCCTCTGGTGATAACTCGGGCATGTCTGATTATGATGAAAATTTCTAGGTGAGTCTTAAAATAGAAGGCTCCATATGGAAATAAAAAGTTAGAAAATCTTCCCCAGCCCTTTTCTCTTCAACACTTGGCTCCCAGGGGGCGCCTGGGTGGCACAGCGGTTAAGCGTCTGCCTTCGGCTCAGGGCGTGATCCCGGTGTTCTGGGATCGAGCCCCACATTGGGCTCCTCTGCTGTGAACCTGCTTCTTCCTCTCCTACTTCCCCTGCTTGTGTTCCCTCTCTCTCTGGCTGTCTCTATCTCTGTCAAATAAATAAATTTAAAAAAAATCTTTAAACACTTGACTCCCAAAGCCCTTATTCATAAACTTCCCTTTGATCAGAGTTTTGGTAGGTAAAGTCTTGTACCAAGGACAAACTCTCAGGGGGGAGAGCACCTGGGTGGCTCAGTCAGTAAAGCATCCAATTCTTGATTTCGGCTCAGGTCATGATCACAGGGTTGTGAGATCAAGCCCCGTGGCGGGCTCCGCATTGAATGTGGAGCCTGCTTAAGATTCTCTCTCTGCCCCTCCTCCCCTCTCTCCTTCTGAAAGGAAAAAAAAAAAGGAGGGGAGAGAGAGAGAAAGAATACAGGGGAGGGTTTAAAAAAAAAAGACAGGTTCTCTCCTTGTGGTGATCCACATGTATTCACTCTGAAAGAGAATTCAAACCAAAGTTCTGGTTTGAATAAAGACACTAAAGTCTGCTTTCTCCTTTTCTCTGTTTTTTTTTTTTTTCATTGTTGAGGACAGCTCACTCTTCCCCTTTCATCTTCAAAGAAACTTGCTTCTTTCTGGGATGCTTGGATGCCAGCAATGGAGTTCTGACTACAACTGCCCTCCACTTGCTCACTCCAAGGCAGCTCTTCCGCCTCTGATTTGTACACTATTCTCTCTAGTCCCCATGACCAGTGTTTCTCCCAACTCATGTCTTTCTCAGACACCTGCCCCACTCTATTTCATATTCTGTTCTCACCTCACTTCTGCTTTAACCAACATTGTCTTTTCCCCTAAGTTCACTTTTCAGCCTTTCTCACTGGAGTTCTCTGTCCAGTTTCCCCCTTGGGATCCCCAGTTGTCTACCCTCAGATCTGTTGGTATCAAAATGTGTGTGCCCCTCTGCTTGTCGGTTTCTCTTCCTTCTTTTCCTTCTAGGCAACATTTACTGCTTATAGGCTGGTATGATCAGGGTGCTTCTGTCAGCCTGCCCAGCAGGGGACTCTTGGCTGAAAATAAGGTTCAATACCTCCATTATATTTGTAAGACACTTCTGTGTTTACACTGAATATACTGAAATATTAAACTTGCATCCAAAAGGGCTCATTATGCAAACCATCATGGGGGAAGAGGATGCCTACTTTTGCTGTCCTGGGACACGGAAAACAGACATAGCAGGGAGCTGGGTCCTCCTGTGACTGACTCTCAGATCTTGATGCAAGTGGGTGGGTGGCAATTACTGCAATAAGAGGTGTGTGTTGGAATTATTATGCTTCAAAATGAAATATTTGTATGACATTTTTCTCTCATTTCCAATAAAATTAAGAGCTTTGGGGTCTAAATGCTATAACCTTCAAAAGATACAGTCTGATCACTGCAGTGTTTGTCTATGCACCAGAATAAAGCTTATAAATTAGAATCTGTCAGTCAGAGTTCCCCATGGAAAGGTTATGCTGTACCTGAAAAATGTGTACTACCTAATTAACTCCAGTCTAGATTGTGGCTGTAGAAGCAAGATAATGTGATGGGGGAGGAGACCAGGCTCAAGCCTTCATTTTAAGGTTAAACTCTGATTTCTTCATGACTCAGTTACAAGAATTCCAGGGGCCCTAAAACCTTAGTAACATGGGACTGGTGGAGAGAAAATAGCCTAGGGGAAGAGTCTCCTGACTGCAATGTTGAAGCCCTGTAGATATAGGTAGCCCATCCAGGGCAGGACAAGGCAGGGAAGAAATGTAGCTACTTTACCACTCACTTGGTTAGTAATGTGAGATTTGGTTATGGGAGGAATGAGAGGCACAGGAATGGAACCTGCCCCTAGAGGAGGAAAGCTGAAGTGGAAGGTGGCTGTGAGCCCCAGGACTAGAGCTACATGAAACAGGATAACCAAGCAGAAAGCTAAGCTTATGCACCTGACAAGCATGAGGTGAGGGAACAGAATACTGATGCTTAAGGCTACATAGATGCTTATGTCTCACTCCTAACTCACCAAGTGCCGTTCAATTAGCAACAAAGAAGACTGTGGGAGGCAGTAGACACAATATAGCAACCCAATGCCAGGTACCAGGTCTGAGGAGTATAACTCCTTTCCAGACTGTATTGACTGAAAGGTGTAAAAATTCTAAGATTCTCTCCACCTTAATCAGTACAGGCTCAAGATCTGTGGCAGGAAGAAGTCTAAGAAAGAGGTCAAGAGTGTGGCAAATTTGGGTTGGAAAATTGGGCAATGGGAAAGATTGGACTTATAACCACCTGAATATTTTTCTCCCTACCAACTCCTTTCACAACTACCCTCCACTTCTACTCTGTATTTTAAGCTCTAGAGATAGGTGTTAATCATTCCCAGCCTGGACTTTGGAACCAGAAACAAATCTTAATTCCACATCTTCCTAGTAAGCAATTTTAGTTCTGCCTCCTTTCTTTTCCTGAACCTCAATTTTCTGTTCAATTTCTTCATCTGTAAAATGGGAATAATAGTCCCTTCTTTCTTTGCAAAGTTGTTGTGAAGAGTCAATAAAATTATGCATAATGAAATGAGGCATGAAGTCAGATACAATTTGTTGCTTTATAAATACTTGTTGAATTGGAATATTTGAGGCAAATTCTCGATCTATTTGATGTACATATTGGCCTAATACAATTCAAAACTAATTGCATTCTCTGACTGACTTATTTTGCTTAGAATTATACTCTCCAGCTCCAACCATGTTTTTGTAAATGGCAAGATTTCTTCTTTATTATGGTTCAATAATATTTCATTCTGTATATGTACCACATCTTTTTTATTCATCCATCAGTCAATGACACTTGGGCTGCCTCCATAATTTGAATATTGCAAATAATGCTGCTATATTATGGAAGTATGGAATGACTATATTGTCCCCCTGAAAATAATATTACACTGTATGTTAACTAACTGGAATTTAATAAAAACTTAAAAAAATAAATAATGCTGCTAAACATAGGAGTGCATGTATCCCTTTGATTTTGTGTTTTTGTATTTTGGGGGTAAATACCCAGTAGTGGGATTACTGGATTATAGGGTAGTTCTATTTTTAGCTTTTTCCATAAGATATCACTCATATGTGGGATTTAAGAAACAAAAAAAAAGAAAATGAACAAAGGGGAAAAAAAGAGAGAGAAAAACCAAGAAACAGACTCTCAGCTATAGAGAACAAACTGGTTACCAGAGTGGAGGTGGGTGAGGGGATGGGTAAAATAGGCAATGGAGATTAAGGAGGGCACTTGTCATGATGAGCACTGAGTTGTTGAATCACGATATTGTGTACCTGAAACTAATATCACACTGTATGTTAACTGTACTGGGATTTAATATAAAGTAAAATAACAATAATAAGAAAAGCTAACTGCATTCTTTGGATTGTTTTGCACTGACACCTAGCATAAATTAGCCAGAGCTTAAAAGACAAGACCTATGAGAGCTCAGAACTGAAGATTAGGGGAAGGGAGAGAGAGAAATATTGAGATTTGAGGGAATGAAAGGAACTAAACTGGGAGAAAGGAATGGGGCAGTAGAAATGAGAAAGGACAAGAGCATCAGGAGAAGGGAAAGCAATAGAGAGAGAAAGAAAAGATGGATAGAAAGAATAAATAAAGAAAGAGAAGGGTACGAGGCAGAAAGAGCAACAGAGAGAGGGCACAGAGATAGGAAGAAGAGAGAGACAAAGAGAAAAAAATGAGAAAGAAAAAGAAAATGAATGAGGGCTTGGAATCAACCAAATTAAGTTACCATTTGGGCACAGTTGCCATGTGACTCAGAAATTCCACTATGAGATATCCACCCAAAAGAAATGAAAACAGATATCCAGGCAAAATCTTGTGCATGAATGTTGATAGCAGTATTATTCATAATAGCTAAAACATGTAAACAGCCCAATTGTTCATCAACTGATGAATGGATAAACAAAATATAGTATGTCCATGCAATGGAATATTATTTAGCAATAAAAATAATGACATGTGACACAGGCTACAACATGGATGAACCCTGAAGAATTTAGGCTAAGTGAAAGAAGTCAGTCACAAAGGACAAATACTTTATAATTCCATTTATATGGAATGTCCGGAATAGGAAAATCTGTGAAGACAGAAAGTAAATTTATGGTTGCCTAGGGCTGAAAGAAGTGGGTATGGAGAGATTGGAGGGTGATAGCTAAGAGAGGGGTTTCCTTTTGGAGTAATTAAAGTGCTTCATAGTTGACTACTAATGGATGTACAACTCAGTAAATATTATAAAAGCTATGAAATTATACTCTTTAAATGAATGAAATGTGTGGTATGTGAATTATATCTTGATAAAGCTATTTAAAAAGGAAAACGAAAATCAGGCAGCAGGCTGGATTTTGCCCAAGGGCTATAATTTTTCTGGCTCCTGGCCTAGCACATGGACCATTTTCAATAATGTTCAATATGTACTTGAAAAGAATATGCATTCTCCACTATTGGGTCTAAAGTTGCTCAATTTTTCTGTTCAATTTTATACCCTTACCATTTTTTGTCTTCTTAATCTATCAATTCCTGAGTGAAATATGTTAAAATCTCCCCCTATAATGTTGTCTGTTAACTTTTTCCTTAAACAACATGGGTTTGAACTGCACAGGTCCACTTATATGTGGATTTTTTACTTATATGTGGATTATAGTTCTGTAAATATATTTTCCCTTCCTTATGATTTTCTTAGTATTTTCTTTTCCCTAGCTTACTTTATTGCAAGAATACAGCATATAATACATATTATATACAAAATATGTGTTAATCAACTGTTCATGTTTATCAGTAAGTCTTCTGGTCAAGAGTAGGCTCTTAGTGGGTAAGTTTTTGGAAGGGTCAAAAGTTATATGTGGATTTTCAGCAACACAGAGGATCAGT
The DNA here is from genome assembly GCF_024610735.1 of Ursus americanus. Lineage (NCBI taxonomy): Eukaryota > Metazoa > Chordata > Mammalia > Carnivora > Ursidae > Ursus > Ursus americanus. Next base: position 68,362,555 of record NC_142164.1, read on the forward strand.
ACCCCTATTCCATGCATTGTTCAGGAGTCACTTGGAGTTTCACATTTTCCATTATATATTTTGAGACCGTGTTATGAGAGGCATATGCATTTAAAATAATGTTATCTTCCTGGTAAACTGGACATTTTATCATTGCAGATTTATTATCTATTTACAGTAATGCTTTTGTCATAGATTTATTTTGTCTGTTATTAATATAAATAAAGAAGCTTTCTTTAGTTGGTATTTGCCTAGCATATATTTTTTCATTCTTTGACCTTCAAACTTTCCTGTTATTTTAATAATATTATGTAGACACTTAATAAAGTATAAAGTATGAGCAAAAGTCAACATCAATTCATGACAAAAACTTAACAAATTATGTAAAAGTATATAGAAGCTATAGAAGGAATGTACCTGAACACAAAAAAAGCCTAGATGACAAGTCCACAACTTACAACATACTCAATGCTGAAAGGTTAGAAGTTTTCCTCTAAGATCAGGAACAAGACAAGGGTACCCATTCTCACCACTCTTATTCAACATGGTACTAGAAGTCCTAGCGAGAGTAATCAGGCAAGAAAAAGAAATAAAGGCATCTGAATTAGAAACAAAGAAGTAAAATTATCTCCATTTGCAGATGATATGATTTTATATACAGAAAATTCTAAAGACTCGACCAAAAATCTGTTACATCTAATCAGTGAATTCATTTAAGTTGCAGGGTAGAAAATTAACGTACAAAAATGTGTGTTTCTATATGCTAACAATGAATTATATGAAAAAGAAATAAAGAAAATGATCCCATTTACAATAGCATCAAAAACAATAAAATCCTTAGCAATAAATTTAACCAAGGGGGTGAAAGATCTCTACATTAAAAACTACAAGACATTAGTGGAAGAAATTTAAGAAGACGAAAGTAAATGGAAAGTTTCTCATATTCATGGGTTGGAGGAATTAATGTTGTTAAAATGTCCATACTACCCAAAGCCGTCTATAGATTCAGTTCAATGCAATCCCTATCAAGATTTCAATAGCATTTATTTAACAGAAGTAGAAAAAACAATCCTAAAAGTTATATGAAATCACAAAAGACCAAAAACAACCAAAGCAATCCTGAGAAAGAACAATGCACACTTCTTGGTTTCAAACTATGCTATAAAGCTATAGTAATCAAAACAGTATTGTACTGACATAAAAACAGACACATAGACCAATGGAACAGAATTGAGAGTGCAGAAGTAAACCCATGCATATACAGTCAACTAATATTTGATAAAGGACCCAAGAATACTTAAAGTTGAGATAAGACATTCTTTTCAATAAATGGTGCTGGAATAATTGGATATTTGCATGTAAAAGAATGAAACTAGACCACTATCTTACACCACTCAAAAAATTAACTTGAAATGGATTAAAAATTTAGACATAAGCTGAGGGCTTCAGAGGGGAGGGGGGTGCAGGATTGGGATAGGCTGGTGATGGGTATTAAGGAGGGCATGTATTGCGTGGTGCACTGGGTGTTATATGCAAATAATGAATCATGGAACATTACATCAAAAACTAAGGATATACTGTATGGTGACTAACATAACATAATAAAAAATTATTATAAAAAAATAAACATAAGACTAAAAACCATAAAACTCCTAGAAGAAAGCATAAGGAAAAAGCTCCTTGACATTGGTTATGACAATGATATTTTAGATATGACACCTGAGACACAAGCAACAAAATAAAAAACAAAAAAAGCAAATGGGACTACATCAAACTAAAAAGGTTTTGCACAACAAAAGAAATGAGGAACAAAATGAAAAGGCAACTTATGGAATGAAAAAAAAATATTTTCAAACCATATATTTGATAAGGGGTTAATATTCAAAACGTAAAGAGAACTCATACAACTCCATAGCACCAAATAAACAAAAAACAACACCCTCCCCCAAATAATCTGTTAAAAATGGGCAAATGACCCGAATAGACACTTTTTGCAAAGAAAATGTACAAATGTCCAACAGGTACATGAAAAGGTGCTGAATACCATTAATTATTAGTATTATAAAAATAAATGCAAGTCAAAACCACAATGAGATATCACCTCATCTTAACATCTGTTAGAATAGCCATCATCAAAGACAATAGAAAACAAATGCTGACAAGAATGCAGTGATAAGGGAACCCTTGTGTACTGTTGGTAGAATTGTAAATTGATACAGCCATTATGGAAAACAGTATGGGGGTTCTTCAAAAAATTCAAAATAGAACTAACATGTGATCTAGCAATTGCACTTCTGGAACTATATCTGAAAGAAACAAAAATGTTATGCTGAAGAGATATCTGCACCCCCATGTTCATAGCAGCATTATTTACAGTACGTAAGACATGGAGACAACCTAAGTGTCCACTAACAGATTAATGGATAAAATGATGTTGTATACTTACGTGTCTGTATTAGAATATTACCCAACCATAAGAAAGAAAGAGATCTTGCCATGTGTGGCAAATGGATGGACCTTGAGGACATTATGTAAAGTGAAATAAATCAGACCAAGAAAGACAAATACTGTATGACCTCACTTATATGTGGAAACTAAAAACATAACAAAACAGAACTCATTAAAAAAAGATCAGATTTTGGTTACCAGAGGTGGTGGGCAAGAGGTGGGAGAATAAGTTGGAGGTATTCAAAAGGTACAAAATTCCAATTATAAGATAAATAAGTACTGGGGATGTAATGTACAACATAATAATTCTAGTTAACACTGTGGTATGGCATATTTGAAAGTTGTTGAGAGTAGACATTTAGAGTTCTCATCACAAAGAAGAAAACATTTTTTTTCCTTTTTTTTGTGATCTGTATGAGATGATGGATGTTAACTAAATTTACTGTGGAAATCATTTTATGGTATTTTAAAGTTGAGTCATTATACTGTACATCATAAACTTATACAATGCTGTATGCTGATTATATCTCAATAAAACTTGGAAAAATAAAACAACTGGATAAAAATAAAGTTAATGAGCATCTTTATCTTCTTCTTCAACAACTTAAGGACTTTATTTTTTTAACTCTAATGACCCTTTATCAATATATAAGCTGTTGTCAAACTCTTTAATTCTTTTTTCTTATATTCCCACATGTTAGACATTATTTTTAAATCAGTATAGTCAATGTATTTTTAGATTTATTCACATGTTTATCGATATCTTTGCTAATTACTGCCTCATGCATCTCAGACATACCATCCAATGTCCTTTACCATCTATCTGAACTTTATCACTTAGGATTTCCTTCATTGAGGATCTGCTTAAAAATGTCTTTATTTTAACTTGAAAGATAGTTCTGCCAGGAGAAAATTCTCTCAGTACATCAAGGTTAATATTTAACTGTCTTCTACTGCCGTTATTTTTAGTATCAACAGGTGTAATTGGTTACCTTTGTAGATGATCTGCTTTGTTCCTGTTTTCCCCTCCTGCCCACTTTTATCATATATTTTTTTCTTTGGTGTTCTGAAAAATCATTACAATGTGTCTAGAGTGGATTTACTTGTCTAGCTTGGGACTTTCTAAGACCTAGGTTTCTAGGTCTAGAAACAAGTGTTTTTGAACAATGTTGAAAAGATTCTCAGCTACAGTGTTTTTTGAATAATGCTTCTTTCCTAGTGCTCTGGAAGTCTAGTTAGGTATATGTTAGATCTGTTCTAACTTCATATCTCTTAACCTCTCATATTTTACATTTTATAGTCTTTCTGTTCTACATTATGGATTATTTGTTTGCATATATCTCGTTTTCCTAATTCTCTCCAGTTATAATTAATTCTACTATCTATGTTTGAGTTCTAGAGATTCTATTTTATTCTTTTTCACATTTTGAAAAATTTGGTTTGGTTGTTCTGTATAGTCTCTTGTTCCTTGTTTATATTTCAAGAATTTTATAAATATCTTTAATCACTTTACATAAAGTTAACTTTATATTTTATGTGTGATGGTTCTACATTCTTTATTTTGTGAGCCTGGTTCTGATGTTTGTTGTTTCTGTGGGCTTTTCCTCAGGGTATCTTGTTTTGTGTGTGTGTGTGTGTGTGTGTGTGTGTGTGTGTGTATTTAACTTTTGACTGTGAGATGCTCATTTTCTTTGGACCATTATATATAGGAATTTTTGAGGCCTGGATGCATTCTTACATAGAGAATTTGCCTTTGCCATCACCTGTGGGAACTGCTGATCTGAGATCTCAGCTTTTAGTTTTTTAGAACTCATACGTATGTTGAATTAGGACTACAAAACTCTATGAAGACCATCTATGGCTATAAAGTCTCATGAGAGGTTTACTTTTCTTTTTCACCCAGTGCCAAGATCAAGTGAGGCAGGTTTTCTTGCTATCTCCTTCTGTAAGACAGATTAATTCTTTACTATTACATTGAGGGTATAGCCCTTTAGAGTACCAGCCTTATGTGGAAGTTTCCTGTAAGATTTCTCATCTTGGGCAAGTCCTAGTGTTTATCTCCTTATCTTAATTGTTTTCATTAGGTGGGTAGTGCAGGATAGCTAGTAAGACATATTGCTATAAATAGAAGTCTCCAGGTAATTTTAATTTATTTATTATTTTTTCAATATTTTATTCATTTATTTATTTGAGAGAGAGAGAGCACAGGGGAAGGGGCAGAGGGAGAGGAAGAGGCAGAGAATCTCAAGCAGACTTCCTGCTGAGTGCAGAGCCAGACATGGGGCTTCATCTCACAACCATGAGATCATGACCTGAGCCGTAAAAAATAGTCGAGCACTAATAGACTGAGCAACCCAGGTGTCCCTAAAATGGCAACGCTTTCTTCCTGTCACATATTTAACTGGGATATTAAGAACTCCTGCTCTGCTTTTCATATAGGTTTCCTGTGTGTCTCCAATGAGGTAGAGGATATCAAAGTGCTATAAAGTACAAAACACTACTTAAATGGCATTGGGTTGTTATTATAACTAACTGCAAGCCAAACTAGTGGCTTGGGCTTCAGGGAAGGAAATTCAAAGTTTAAAGGAGAGAGAGCTCATTTCTAGTTGAGAGAATCAGAGAAAACATTCTGGAGTTGGCTTCTGAGCTGAGCCTTAATTGGTAGAAAAGATTCACCTAGGCAGGAATGGAGGAGAGCATTTTATCTGAAGGGCACCACATGAAAAAAGGCTAATAGAATATATTGCTCTATTCTCAAATGGAGGCTTTAGGTCTCATCTCTTGACTATTAGTGCTTATGTAATGGCATTGCCTATATTTTGGTTCCTGATCTACATTAATCAAGTCCATACACCCCCACTTCAGAGACTCCCCAGGCAGCCACAGTTGCCCACATTCATTCTAGATAGGAGATATGTCTTTGGCTCATATCAAAATTGTCTAGGTACAGAATGACCCAAGAAGCATTAGTAGAAACATACTCCCACCAAGACCGACAGATGTGTGTGAATGGTCGGCAAGATGGCTTGCTGTAGGGTGGGGACTGTTGTGGGACAACAAACAATGCAATACTGGATATGTTGTCAAGGAGGCTGGTGAGTGGAAATGTGCAAATATAGAAAACTCTATCATTGGATACAGATCTTAAAATGTCAAAATAAGATTATAGGCATTAGAGTGAGCTAAAGCTGGGATTTCCGAGATTGACAAAACTCTGGTTTTAGCCAAGTTTCACAGAATCTAAGAAGGCATGTTAGAGCTGGAAGAAACTAGCCCAGTCCTTATCTCCCTTGCTGTATAGATGGGGAGAGAGAGGGAAAGGGAAAAGGGCCTGCTAGAGCTTACCTGTTGATTAGTGGCAAAAGCTGGTATTCTCATTCCTCACCCAATGATCTTTTCCCCTGCCTGCCTTTACAAATATGCTCATAGATTCTCTAAACACTCAGTAAATTGCTGTAGTCCAGGTACCTCTAAGTAGAGATAGGGAGGGAGACCAAGAGACTTGGCAAGTCGCTTGGGAGATGGTAGGCCTGGAGAAGACCATTTTTTCTCACAACAGGACTCATCTGAAGTTTTGAGAGGAGGCAGTTGTTCTGTAGAAATCATGGGCTGGTGTATACCAGACGTCACTGTCACTCCCAGAGTAGTTGCTTGTAAAGACAATCCCATTGTGATGTAGTACCTTCTTTATTCCTATGTATAATGCTGTGTGGTGATTTTGAGTTCCTTGAGCCTCTTTGCAAAGACCTAGAAAATAAACCAACCTTTCAAAAAAGAAAATATAGTGCAGAAATCAAAATCTTAGGCTTTGACAACAAACACACCTTAGCTTGAGTTCAGGCTTTATTACTTAGAAGTAACCTTGGATCTGAGCCAGAAATAATGTTGATTTAGAGCCTCAGGTTCTTCATCTATATAATGGGAGTAACTATGCTCAACTGATAGGGTTGATTTGAGGATTATGTAAGATACAGTATAAGAAGTTTATCTTTAGTATTTTTTGGTACATGGTAAGTGCTCAATACATTCTATTATTATTATTCCCTTGAGTCAATCTCTGTGTCACCCTCTATTATATTCTTATACAATGTGTTTTAGTATAGCTTCCATCTCCCAAAACTAATTATATTATATTTTTGTTAAAAAAATCCTTAATTACCTCAAGTGGTGCTCTATAATCTGTTGTGAGTTGTGGCAAAAAAGAAATTGTTGATAATACCTTAAACATTAAAGTTGGTGGGTAATTTTCTTAAAAATATACTCTAGGAGGTTCACATTTTTCTTTTCAATACTGTCAGTCTTACCTGTATTTGCTTTTGTAAGTGGGAGGGAAAGGCTAAGCAATAACTGTGTGTCCGCAATTGCATGGGACACTGGAAGCTCCCTTGAGAGTATGCCACACACGGCCATTATCTTTCACATGTGGCAGCGGAGAATGACTGGCTTACAGAAAAAGTTCCACTTCTAATCAGAACACACAGGCTTTTTATAGTGGGCTCTAGCCCAGACTCATCTCTAGCACTTACTCCCACTAGTTCTTTTTTCCCTTTTTTTAGATTTTACTTAAAATTTAGTTAACATATAGTGTATTATTAGTTTCAGAGGTAGAACTCATCGGTTACATATGACACCCAGTGCTCATTGTATCAAGTGCCTTCCTTAATGCCCACTACCTGAATCTCCCATTCCCCCACCCTTCCTCCCCTCTGTCAACTCTCAGTTTGCTTCCTATAGTTAAGAGTCTCCTATGGTTTGCCTCTCTCTGTTTTTGTCTTATTTTATTTTTCCTTGCTAGTTCCTATTTGCTTTGTCTCAAAGAGAAAGCCATACTCCTTCCTACCACTTAGATATTTATCTATGCTGTTCCCTCTGATTTGGTTGCCTGCTCAGCTACCTTTCCCTCCTGTGAAATTTCCTTTCATTGTTCAAGGTCTGAGTCTGGATATTTTATCTTCTCTAGAAAGGTGGAATGTTGTCTCTTCTTCTTCAGCATTTTTTTCTGAATTCCTGTTTTGATGAATCAGTGATGCCCCTGCTCATAGAGTACCAATTTGGCTGACTTCCCACAGCCTGCGTTACTCTTTAAAATACTGCTACCACTCTCTGGGATGCCCTCTCTGCTATCTAGGATCCCCATGCCAGTGAGTGTCACTTGAGGAAGACAATGGTAGGTACAGGTGGGATAGTAGACAACACATATTGTCACCATAGAGACACTTAAACACATTCTGAGAACTGCATCAGGTCCTGAAGTCTTTGATAGATTGGTCTAATGTGAGAAGCCTGAGACTGGAAATCAGGAGATTCAGTTCTTTCAGTTTATACGTAGGGTCCTTAATTATTCAGGAGTAGCCTTGCCAATTATTTACCACGTAGAGCCTCAGTTTCCTTATCTGCAAAATGGGTTTGATCCCTGACTTGCCTGCCTCCACAAGCTGTTGTAAGGTTCAGATGAGATCATATATTCTGGGAATTGAAATGCTGGCAAGGATTTCAATGGTTCCCCTTTAAACTTGGGGTAAAGGCACAAACTGCTTAGTGTGCCACATATGCCCTCATTGGCTTTGCTTGTGCCTCCTCTCTACTCTCACAGCCACACTCTTCTTCCAACTTTTCCCTCAGGCTAAACTATTTGTAGCTTCCCTAACTAGGCTGCTGTCTCTTGCCTGAGGAGGAATGCCTTTTTCTCTACGTTCAGCCCAATCTTCATTCAACATGGGTCACAGCCTAGACTGCTTTAAGAAGGCTTCAGACTAGACCTTCCCACTATGCTATGAGAGGCATTCTTCTTCCGTACCCCAACAGAACCTTGAACTTCCCTCACCATAGTACCCATTACATTATATTACAATTGTCTGTGTTTTTGTCTGTCTCTCCTACTAACACTGCAATCTCCATGAGGACAGAGACCATGTCTGTCTTGTTCCTGTGTGGGGTACATAATGGTTGCACTGATAGTTTGTGAATAAGTGAAATAACAAATGAATGAGGGAATAATTGGATATTGTGCCCTTGTGAAGAATCCTTGCAGTCTTTTGAGGTGGTGGGGCTCTTTCATGAGTTTCGTATCTACTCTTATCACTATGTATAAGCATCAAAAAGTCTTACTTCCTTTGGGGACAAGTGTCATTGCCCACGTGGCAGGTGATGTGCCTCTCACAGTTATCTGCTGCTCTGCTGGCCTATTTTCTGATCTGAGATTTGAAATACCCAATGGGGATTGGGAGGGGCGGGGCTATTTGCAGAGTCTGGCATACGTCAGCTTTCTTGGCACAGTCTACCTGGTTGGCAGTGAGTCCAAGTTCCCCAAATGGCCTTCTCCTTGCTTGAAGTAGCCTGGGGCAGTAGTTGAGGGAAGAAGGGAAGTGTGGTCTGAAGAAATAGTGGCAGGAGAATCTGAGAATTTGAATCATCTGCATCTTCCTGTTAACTAAGAAACCTGCATTTTCATACTTCAGTGTGTTTTTAAATGTTTCTCATTGCTTCTGCAGTTCCTTCTCCAACTTTCCCAATAATTCTCTCCTTCTCTCATCCCACCCCCTGCAGTGGCATGAAGAAAACTTATTGGAATGGATGGTAGGTGAAGTACACGCTGTGGTTGGAATAGAGATCCTTGAACTGTATACATGGGAAAAACAGATGAGAAGTGGAGGCTCTCTCACCAGGGTTCTGTGCTAGTGTGCAAAGGGATGGTAAAGATTTTCAGGTGCCCTGCCACCCTAGCATCCTGCCTGCAGGCATATGAAGGGACCATAAGCTCCATGTTCTAGGGCTAGTCCCTTGCCATAAGTCCTAATTCACAATAACATTCAATAATTTTTTTTTTGGCCTGGTTTCCTCTTGCGAAGAATGTTTGGGCTAGATGCTAAGACCCCCTCTTGCTCTAAAAGGCAGCAATTATTGATCAAAGGTTAGCCTAATCTTGTCTGAGGGATGTATGTGAGGAGGTTGGGGGTGGATGTGATAAAGTCCCAGACTTGCCTGGCCTAAGGCATTTAATAGGCTATAAACTCACTGAAAGCATGGACTGTGGCTTACTTAAGTCCGAAGTATCTCTGCTATTTATGGGATCATCCAAATGGTGAACGGATTATTTCACTTTTGAGCTCTTTCCCCATCAATCAAGAGGTTGGCAGCATCGATAACAAAGGACTCAACTGTTGTTTTGATCCTGTGCTCTCCAGGTATTCACTAAGTTTTTGTTGAGTACAAATATGGGAATTTTAGTTCCAAAACTATGTGTTCTAAGTTTGCAATAAGCATGTTTTCTGTATTGGAAAGGGCTTCCCATTTCATCTAGTCTTATTCCACATCTTCAGATTCACTCGTTTTATTTATTATTTTTTAAAAGATTTTTTTTATTTATTTGAGAGAACGCATGAGAGAGATTGAGAAAATGAGTGGGGGAAGGGGCAGATGGAGAAGCAGACTCCCTGCAGAGCAGGGAGTCCAACATGGGACTCAATCCCAGGGTCCTGGGATCATGACCTGAGTCGAAGGCAGACACTTAACCGACTGAGCCACCCAGGCGCCCCAGATACACTAAAAATGAGACAACTAAGATCTAAAAAAGGGCAGAGAGTTGCCCAGTACCATATAGCAAGTGAATCAGTAGGTCTGAATCCTAGCTATACAGTAGCTGTATGACTATGAGCAAGTCACATAGGACTTGCTCATATGTGAGCAAGACTCCGGCCTCCAGGCTCTATTTATTTATTTATTTATTTATTTATTTATTTATTTATTTATTTATTTAAAAATTTTATTTATTTATTTGACAGAGAGAGAGACAGCCAGTGAGAGAGGGAACACAAGCAGGGGGAGTGGGAGAGGAAGAAGCAGGCTCCCAGCGGAGGAGCCCGATGTGGGGCTCCATCCCAGAACACTGGGATCACTCATGCCCTGAGCCAAAGGCAGATGCTTAACGACTGAGCCACCCAGGTGCCCCTCCAGGCTCTTTTTAATCCACCAAATGTCCTTGTCTCCCTGATCTCTGTGTTTTGCTACACCTTGGAAAATTTATGGTGGGTGCTAACTACCTTGTTACTTTAGTCAGGGACTGAGTGGTAAATAATACCAAGTTGGGTGGCTGTTAGACCACTCTTTGTAGGTATAAGAGAAGAGAACTAAGCCATGGTGGTTAGAGGGGTCTTCTGGAGGCAGGTTCTGCTACACATAACCCCCAAACATACATATTCTTTATTACTTAGACACACACATCCCCAAAATCTCTTGTTTTCTTCTTCTGTCCATCAAGCACTGCATTCAGGAAAAATCTGAGAAATCCATCCACTCTGAGGGGGTCAATGACAAATACATTTCAACTTGGGATCCTTCTCAGAGATTCTCACATTTTAACAGGGAACAAAGCAAGAGCAATTGTCTCACTGATTGGGTCACATACATTCTTATTTAATTTCTAGCCTGGCCCAGTAGAGAGACATTGTGACACTGAGTGAGGACACTGAGGCACAGAGAGCTTTCATATTATTCCTTAATGCATCTGTCACACCTCATTGATGGTCTGTATCTTAAGCTCAAAAAATTCAACTTGGGATCTCATTTTGGTATCCAAACTGGGAAGATGCAGGAGGCCACTGTGCCTAAACCTTTAAAAACCTCAAAGAAAGCTGGTTCAGATTTTACTTGGGTGGTCAAGGACGATGTGGCCCTTGAAAAACAGTGAGAATGTGAACATGCCCATTCCTTATCTGAAGCTTGGCAAGAACTGGGCAGTGAAGCTCCCAATCATTTTATGTTCCCATAAGGATGAAGAGGAGGGTGAACAGCTGGGTTTTGTGTGCCTTTCCCCTGTTTGACAAGCTCAGGGTTTTTGATGAGAGGTTGTAATGGGTCATCAGGGTTCATCTGTGCTTTCTTAGCCTAGACTCTTTGATATTTTGGTGGTCCCAGTTCAACCTATGCTAGGGCCAACACAGGGCAAATTTATAACCCCTGTGCAAAGAATTTTTTTAACATATGTGAAAATCAGCATAGCATAAAAGGCCACTGGGCATGATGCCAACTCTTGACTTCAATAAAGACAGCCAATAAAAAAGAGCTAATTAAAAAACTCTGATGACATTCCCCTGAAATTTTAGATGGTTTTACATTTTAACAAATTAACAATGGTGATAAGAGGACATTTAGCAGCTTTTCTCGAGTCTCTTTGTTAACAATAACTTGAGCCTGCAGCCACAACAGGGGCCGCGGCCAAGTTTTAACTGGCAGACCAGCAAGCCAGTATTTTACACAATGGATGACATTTCTGAAAGCAGAGACAGAGACAAACCCAGAGTCACACATGTATTCCAACAAACAAGTTTTTGCCATTTTTAATTGTATTTAGAGCAACAAAAGATTCCAAGATTACAAAAAAAGAACAGAGCACTAGCGTTTGGGGCTGGTCCTGCTACCCAGTGGAGGCCAAGTGCCGCTGTAAGAACTGAAGCCCCGTCAAAAGAACTTTCAAGCAAAATTAATGATTTTTTTAAAAAAATCTTTTATGATGCTTTCTTTTTTTTCTTAATTTTTCCCTCAACATTGAAAATTAATTCTTACATCTGGTTACATTGTCTGCTCCCTCTTGCTGCCAAATTAATCTCAAGGACAGCACAAGAATGTCACATCTGAGGCACTCCCTAATCAATGTTCCAGTCTAGGAGAAAGCAGGAAAGTGTCACTGAATGGTGAGGGGACTCTTTTTTTAGCTTGGGTTATCCCAATGGTGGCTACTCTCAGCACCTGAGTGGCTTATGGGATAGGACAATCCCCCAGGCACTTCACTGCGGACAGTTAGCACCAAGGGCTCAAACTGGGAAAGACTGCAGGCCTGGCCTGCCTGCAGTGCAGGGAACAGAGTCCCCAAATGTAAAGCAGCAGCCAGGGAGGGCACGACAAGAGAAGCAGCAACATTTTAGGAATTTCTTTTCTTAGGGGTACATGTGTCTTTCAGGTTTTGGTGGCCAGTGGAATCTGCAGCCATACGACAGACAGCCTTATAGAATTAGTGCATGTGGGGATTGTTTTAGGCTACAAGGGCTACTCAGTCCATAGCTTCTCATTTAATTCCATAAAAGGCTAAGAGACAGGTGAAGTAAGGAAAGGGATCATCCCCCCTGCTATACTGAATTGGGGTTGATAAGCAATCAATGCATATTACCTACTTTCTGGCTAAATCAAATGGGGATAAATCAAAACTGTGTCAAAGGCTGTGTTTCCCTTTAAAAACCTACCTACTAAATTTAAATATTTATCACTAATTTCTGGGGGCAGAAATATTCCAAATGGTTTGTTCCCTCAGCCTAAGAATCTAAAGAGGGGAAGTGACGAATGTGGAATTTTCTGCTTTCACCTAGAAATGGTTTAAGGTTGGGAGGCTCTGGGCAGCAGACCCCAGTGTCAATTTCTTAATTGAAGGAAAACATCCCTACCCAAGGGCAGAGATGGACCTGCATCTACAGAGATATAACTTCTAGTACACTGACAATTTTTTGACAGATAAAAACACATTTTCATTGTCAAAATCTTTACAGAACATATCCAAAACCAAAATTAGAGTACACAGACACCCAGTAGCAAGAGCACCTCAATTGTAGGTGAGTGGATTGTGTAAAAGATGGAGCACTTGCTCCAGGTTCCCAAGTGCAGGAAACTGCCCTTTTCTCACAAGGATGGTGAAGAACAAAGAATGTTTCTCCTTCTTCCAACGCTCAGGTCCCATTAGGGGTCCATCGGTTAAACATTTGGATGGGCCTGTGGCCCCAAGTCTGGAACTTCCCTACGGGAAATCCCAGTTGATTCCAATGAGTCTTCACCATCCTTTAAACATTCATCTGTCTTGGGCTAGTAAAGTGCAATACATCATGTACCCCATTCTTTTCCCCCTCTGCTCTTTTGTTAGGCCTGTGGGTAAGGCCCCAATAGAGGCAGAGATCTTTTAGTTATCTGATCAACCCAGGTATCTTTTCCATTCTGAGAGAGCTTCCAAAATGTAACTGTAGCCTCTCTCACAAGTACATGGTATCAGTTATGACCCGGAACCAAATATAAAGGTGCAGAGAAAGATAA